>NC_058161.1:12066602-12204102 GCF_020080835.1 Cotesia glomerata
AAAATTGATCATATATGATCAAATGATTCATATATAAATTATATGATTCTCTACATACAATAAAAACCTATTAAAAAATTTTCCGTATCTGATCATCTATTTATTTATAATGTTAAACTATTTACACCCTACCTCACTGTATTTTGTGGTCACACCACATATAATCACATAAATATTGTAATTTCCATAAAATTTAATGTATAGACAACAACATGCAACCCATATTTTACACCCGAAACTCAGGATGGCTGATATTTTTCTGGATTAATTTTTCGTATGATCAGATACGAATCTTGTCAGAAAACCTAAATAGTTTTAAATTATAAAATACGAGGGACACATAAAATCGTATTATATTGTATAGTAAATATGTGATTAATAATGACTAAATATCGATAAAAACTATATATACATAGTTAATTAATTAAATTAACTAAATATTAATACTATATTAGCTAGCAATATAATGTAACTATACATGTATGTTAGATAATTTGTGAATATTTAATAGGTTCAAAAATATGTTGATATTTATAATAATTATTATTTTAATTGACTATGCATTGACTGCAGGTATAAATTTATAATTTTATTTACCGAATAATAATAATAATTATTATTATTATAAAATTAAAGAACCGCGTGGGTAGTGTGAATGTTAAATTGAATGTAATTAAAATTAAATACTTGTAGAAATTGTAATACTTACATTCTCTTCTGCTATAAATATTAAAAAAAAAAATTACACTTGGTTTGAATAACTTTTAATTGAAAAAAGTATTTTTAAAGGTTTCCTACACGGTATTTCTTGTACTCAATTTTTTTTTTTTTAAATATATATAATAATAATAACTATACATAGGTATATACAAGTATGGAAAGTTCTGACGTATGTAAGAAGAAGCACTTTGTAAATATTGTTTTCCATTAACGAGACTTTGAAGTAAGCAAGTACTCTATTTCCGCTTATCGATTATATCATTTTATCTTGTAAACATTTATATGAACCAAAAAAATAATAATAATAAAAATAATAATCGTAAAAATTATAAAATTCTAAAACCACAAAATAATCAATTATACAAAAAAAATTTTTTTTTTTAATTTATTGTAATCCAATTTTTTTGGTCAACCAAAAATGCAATAAAAATTTTAACATTTATTTTTGTTATACCTTTTATTTTCCAGAACCTCTTCCAAATTGTAATTTTTATCTATGTTATATACTTTCGAAATTTATTTCTGCAAGCGAGAAAAAAAGTGCCATTTCGCCACCTAGCGGTGACTTTAAAAACTAACCAATTGTCCAATAATCACGTCTTTAAAAGCAAATTTAAGTTTTTTATTATATACCCTAGAAATTAATTTCTGCAAGCGAGAGACAACAGCGCCACTTAGTCACCTAGCGGTAGCCTTTGGAACTAATTTTTTTTTTTCGTTTTTAAATGCTACTAAAGCTTGTTATCAATATTTTATTCAATAAAATTGAATTTTAATACATTAAATATAAATATTATTAAAAAGAAATTTTGAAATATTTTCTATATTTAAATTTCGGTTGAATTCTCCATGCCAGAATATCATTCCACTCTCCACTAAAATAAAAAATAATTAAGGAATTATTTTATCCGTCAGATCTAACTAAAATATTTTCCAAACTTACTCAGTATGATAAACTTTGCACGAAATATTAACAGGCAAATGTTCGGTCTTCAAATCATTAAGACACTCAATTCGTTCGACTTGATACCCATAGGAATAAGTAACATTTTTGATGGCTTTAGCGGTTACTTTAAAATGATACTGCCTCTCAGTTCCAACAATATCTAGAGTATTTTCACTTATATTCAGTGGTCCAAAATCTTCGAGGTTCCAGTGAATACGGAAAAACTCAATTGTCTTGAAGTACTGTCGTAATCCTATTTCAGCTGCCCATTTGAAGTCATCTGCGTTTGACGAAAGGTTAACTCTCCGCGACATTGAAATCGCCATGTTTAAGGTCAACAAAATTAGCAACTTAGCGGCGATCATCTTCACTAAAAGTTTCGATTTAAACTGTAAGATTTCGATAGCTTATAAGGTGACCTGTTAATTAATAGTGCGTCGAGCGTTTAATTACGCAGTTAAAATTGACGTCAGTAAGAGTAATTAGGGCTAATGGGACTATTTTTATCCCTTATCGTAAATATCAAATTGAAATCAATTTTGAAATAAAAAGTTAAATAAAATTCAACGTTAATATAAAGTGTTTAAACAAACCCGCAGATTTTCTTCGCGAATTCTTGGGCTAAGATAATTCGAAGCCCTTCATTTTCTTATCAAGTTTAACCCGCATTTGCAAACTTTTCTAGGCTATCATTCCAATTCGATTAAAAATTTTATAACCATATATCGTTAAAAGAAACAATGGGATTGGTTGTTTACTTAAAAGAATTCTAACAGAAAGTTTAGTACGAAAAAATAAGTTGGGAATTTTTTTTAATAGACATACCTAGTAACGCCATCTGTTGTTTGCCGAATACAAATAAAATTAGCGACCAAATAAAGTTACGCTTTTTAGGGATATCATCGATTTTCGATCCACAAAATCTAATTAGAAAAAGTGGCTCGAATAAATCGATGCAATTCACTGGTTTATCAATAGCAGAATACGTAAAAAGGATATTTATAAAATAATAAAACTACCTTACTCAAAAGAAATTCTTTATTAATCATATCTTATAACGAAATTCCAACATAAACACGAACGAGAATTACATAGTCTAGAAATTAGTTTCTGCAAGCGAGAAAAAAAATCGCCACCTGGCCATCTAGCGGTGACTTTTGGAACTAAATTTTTTTTCTATTTCAGACAGTTATAAGGCTTGTGATCAATAATTAGACGAAAAAAAATCTTTATTAATTATAACTAATAACAAAAATTCCAACAAAAACACAAACGATCAATTCAAACCAGATCGTCAAGAAGAATCTCCATAATTAGCATCGATGACTGTGTCGATAACCTTCTGACGAATGAAATCAAGAATCATCACCAGGAAACCTCTGGCCTTTCTTAAGAGCTCTATAGCATCTAGATTAAGAGGTCGTGCACAGCTGTTATCCAAGTGTCATGGATCAAGATACTTTAGAAAGATTTTAGATCAAGAATTGGTCCAGATTTTTGACCAAGATTATTGGTCAAGACTTGAGCCAGACTGTAGTCAGAATTTGTCAAGAATTTGACCAGCAATCTGGGGCCATTTATTGCTATAAAGTTTGGGACTATCCTATAGAGTAGAGGTTCTCATTCTATTAAAAAATATTTAACTATTTCTTGCGATAATTTAACTTTTTACATATCGTAGCAAGCTAAATTAATTTTTTAAACTTGTTGACTAGACTATAAATCAAAACCACTGCAATACTATACTTTTGACATTCAAGTGGAAAGGAGGGAAATAGGTAAGCGCTCGTCGTTGTTTGCGTTTCTCAAGCAAGTCTATGTTAGGACTCTGGGCCAAGAATTTGGTGAAATTCTGGGCACAGACTGTCCCAAGTCTTGCCGCCAGTCTGGATAAAGAATCTTGATCAAGTATCTTGGTCGAGAATTGTTCAATTCTTTACAAAGTGCTTCTCCAAGTCCAATCTTGCCCAATTCCATTTCTGGGAAGTCTTCTTTGGAATCAATCCCAGCCATTTCGCCAATTAGGATTCGGAAAATTAGCATCATTGACCTTGTCAATCAATTCCTGGGTCATAAACTCTGCAAACAAAATAGCAAACCCTTTCTTGGGTCTCTTGAATTCATAAGCCAGTATATCATTGATTGGTCGACGACACATTCCATCAAAGTAATATCCCGCTTCTAAAGCAACAGCTCGTCTTCTATTTTCCTTATCTCTGAAGCTAATATCATTGATGAAGCACTGGTTATCAACACGCTGACTTTTCACCATGAACCAATGAATATTTCGCCATTTTATCTTTACATTCCCTTCATTATCGGCTGTAGAGTCGCTTTGAACTTTACAATTCTTCAAATCTACCGTACACTTTCCAAAGCTTGGGTCCAATGTCGCCAGTAAAATTCATCCACGATGAATTCCAAGGGTGTCTTCAAGCTT
This sequence comes from Cotesia glomerata, assembly GCF_020080835.1. NCBI lineage: Eukaryota > Metazoa > Arthropoda > Insecta > Hymenoptera > Braconidae > Cotesia > Cotesia glomerata. The sequence continues at coordinate 12,070,709 of NC_058161.1, forward strand.
CCAGTCATCCATTAATGTTCTTCCAGCTTTTCTCAAGTTTAAGTACCGGCTCAGAACCTCGCAATTATTTTCTGAATCCAGTGCTAGTCAAAAATAGGATCACTAATTCTCCCGGATTGTCATCCAGGAATTTGTCGAATTCATCCAGAAGATCATCAAAGTCCAAATTGATCTTTAGAGAAGCAGGAGTGATGATAAACTTGGCCAGTAAATCATCTGTTGATACTTCCACGTCGAAGACCCGAATTCCGTATTTAAGCTCCCTGATAGCCAAGTCGGTCGCAACTTTCCGTCGATTTACTGCCGCAACTTGTCACCAAGTTGGCGGCAAGTCTTGGAAATGAACTCGGTTGTTCACCAAGTTGTCGGCAAAAATTGCTTTCGAAACTCTTTCGCACCAAGTTGACGACAAGTTTCTCAAGAAATCTGGCGACATATTGCGGCAGTAGATTGGTTTTGTTTTTCTCAGAAACTTGTAACCACCTTGACGCCAACAGTTACAAATTCGGAAGTTGACCGCAAGTTGTCGCTAAGTTGGTAGCAACTATCTGACACCAACTTGGTTGGTCTGAAACTGTGGCTATCAGGGCTGTTGCTTCAAGGTCAAATCTTGCGATCGTTGCTCTTCTGGTAATAATGATGATAAAGAAGATTTCGAGCCTATCAGCGATAGATTTGTAAGTTGTCGGGAGTTTGGCAGTCGGGATAGATACTTTATACGCTCGATGTACGGCCGGTAAGTAAACTTCCGACAAATTTCGCGAGTTCTGCAAGAATTTCCGGAACTTATAGAGTTCTGCAGTACCAGGAGTAGAATTAGAATTTTCATTGCCTTTTTTGGTTTAAAAATTAGAACTAATTATTTTTATATTGTGTGGCTTAAATATATTTGAAGGTTAATTGAAGATATAATTATTTATTACGAATTTAAGTATCACGTCGTTAAATTGTAATTAGGTTAGTGAACCCTCAAGATTTTTTTTAATTTAATAACCTTGATAGTTAATTTTCAATGAGTATTTTTAATCAAGGTCGTGTTGTCCTTTTCAAGGACAATTAAATATCCTTGATTTGAAATAATTTAAAAGCATCTGATTTAAATACTATATAGATATACAATTAACATAAAGGTAATCATTTCAAATCATCTTTCTGAATCAGAGATAAAAATCCTTTACAAGGCTTGCGCAAAACTGCTCTCAACTTTTTAGGACTAGGTTCATAAACTCAAAAAAATTTGAGTTTAAATAAATAAAACACTGGTATTAAATTTTATTTATTTCGTATATAATATAAAAATGGCTTATATACAATTTTTATTTATAGGTTTATTAAAAAAAGTATACAATTATTAAAAATCTAATTTATCACCTAATTACTATTTATTAATAGATAGTAGAGTGGGATATCAATAAAATATCGAGATTCTGATGAACATAAAAAAAAAATAAAATTTAGTCAGTAAATAAAACACATAAATATAAAATAAAAATAAAATAAATCAAACAAAATGCTGATCGCTGGACGGTTAAATTACAACTAATACTGTTAACAAAAAAAAAAAAAATTTGTACGAAAAAATAACTTAACTCTTGGTCTCGTAATTAGCGCCGTTTTTTTTCTACATTTTATTATTTTTAGTAGAATTTCAAAGGAAAGTTTACAAAAAAACATTTCTTCTTTAAACCAGTTTAAAAATTTTCCCGCCAAAAATATGTCGCATTAAAATAACACAGTAGCGCCACGAGAGGTTAAAGAATTAAAAAAGAAATTCCATCCATCGCAACAAAAATAAAATCTAAATAAACCACTCTTTTTTCTTCTGAACCTGGTGGCCAGTAGCAGAATGAACAACAGCGCTATCAGGATCAAGAGCGAGCTCAGCGCCTTTATCTTCTTGCGTCAAGTACTCGCCCTTGTGCCTGGACATGTACCTGCCAATCAAAACGGCCATTACGATAAGCGCCAAGAGTATTAGTGTGAGAATTCCCCCCAAGATGGCGGTGTCAGTCTCGTTGTAGGCCGCGCGAACCTTTTCCTCGTCGATAACAGGTGGCGGGCGAGTCTCCACGACATCAGGAGGATGAGTAGTAGGTTCTACAGCGCAAGTGTTCTCAGGAACGTCGCTGTGAATGGACCTGATGTAGCTGGGCCTGTTTTGTTGGAAGAACAGCTTCAAGGGGTAGATGTCATCGAACTGGACCCTGGAGACGCAGCCTTTGAACCCTTCGGTCATCGACTCGTTACGGCCGATGTACATGTACTCGATGTTGTTAAATTGGGCGTCGGCTGACGCTTTGATGTTGTAGTGCTGCTCTATTGGCTCGTTTCCGTCGACAGTTACCACCATTGTCGCTCCGGAGTTCTTCCTTTGGACTCTCACGTCGTGGTACTGCCCCCGGTGGAAGGTTCTGTCTCCGTAGAAGAACTCTTGACGCTCGAACCCAAAGTCAAAGACTATCCGCAGCTTTCCACTGTTAGAGACGGATATTGTCATGTATTCTTTTGTTTTGTTGGAGAACAAGCCCAGGATAAAGCCGTGGGGTTCTGTGGTCACGAATCCTACTCTGATGTTCTCGGATAAGGTTGAACGCCAGCTTCCGGAAAAGTCGTAACGAATCATAGAGCTTGGTGATAAGTTCACACCAATTTCATCCGCGCAAATTGGACCCTATAAATGATAGAAAATTATAAAGTGTGTAATTTTTCTCCGTGATCCTAGTAGCAATTTGGTAAAAGCCTTGTGCCAGCATGGATCAAGATACTTTAGAAAGATTTTAGATCAAGAATTGGTCCAGATTCTTGACCAAGATTATTGGTCAAGACTTGAGCCAGACTGTAGTCAGAATTTGTCAAGAATTTGACCAGACATCTGGGGCTATCTATTGCTAAAGTTTGAAATTATCCTATAGAGTAGAGGTTCTCATTCTATTAAAAAATATTTAACTATTTCTTGTGATAATTCAACTTATTACATATCGTAGCAAGCTAAATTAATTTTTTAAACTTGTTGACTAGACTATAAATGAAAACCACTGCAATACTATACTTTTGACATTCAAGTGGAAAGGAGGGAAATAGGTAAGCGCTCGTCGTTTTTTTTGCGTTTCTTAAGCAAATCTATGTTAGTAGGACTCTGGGCCAAGAATCTGGTGAAATTCTGGCCACAGACTGTCCCAAGTCTGCCGCCAGTCTGGATAAAGAATTTTGATCAAGTGACTTGGTCGAGAATTGTCCAATTCTTTACAAAGTGTTTCTCCAAGTATCTTGCCAAAGAATCTTGCACAATTTCATTGCTGCTAGGGATAAGTTTCTCAAGAAATTTGGCGACATATTGCGGCAGTAGATTAGTCTTTTTTTTTTCTTCGAAACTTATAGCTAACTTAATACCAACAGTTACAAATTCAAAATTTTACCGCAAAGTGTCGCTAAATTGATGGCAACTATCTAATACCAACTTTGTTGGTCTAAAACTCCGGCTATCAGGGGACTTTATAAAGAAATCTTACCTTAAAAGCAGTGAACCGGCAATTGCACTCATATTGGTCGTAAGCCTCAATACAAGTTCCGTTGTTGAGACAAGGATTGCTAGCACACTTCCCGATGCAGCCTTGGCCAATACCATAAGTCCCGCGATCTGCGTAGGACTTGAGATCCTGGAGCTTCCCATTGAGCAGCAGGGCCCGAATACAGCCGACGTATCCATCCCGGTAGTTGGTAGTGGCACCAACTACGAACTGCGAGGTAAGATGTAAAGCACGAACGGGACCCGCGGGCTCCGGAATCTCGTTCTTCAACGCTCCGTCGAGGGTAATCTTGGCCTCCTTGCGATTCCTCTCGACAGACACTGAGTGCCAGTTGTCGTCGTTGAGGGTGTTGGAGGTCTGGACACTGACAGTGCGAGGTCCGTCCCCGGCTTGGTAACTGAACTGGATTTGCTTGCCTGAGGTTATTGATATTTTTATGAAGTCGGTGGGTCCAGTGCTGTGGATAATCACTGCGTTAGCGGTGGTTGTTTTGAACTCGAAGTAGATGTCACCCTCGTGGCCCATGTCGAAGGTGGGCAGGTCGATTGTTGCATCTGCTTTTCGGAATGTTACCATATTTTCGAAGAGGTCTGGAAAATTAATTATTTTTGGATTAGAATTGTGGCTGGTCTTTCGAGGTGACGAGTTGATGGTGTAGACATTTTTTAGGGTGTTAGGGTTGCTAAGTAACGGTTGCTAAGAAATTGTTGTTAGGGGCGTTACTAAGGTTGCTGGGGGCGTTTCTAAAGTTTCTAGGGGCGTTTCTAAGCAATAGCTGCTAAGTAATGGTTGTTAGGGGCGTTACTGAAGATAATAGGGGCGTTTCTTGGTAACAGTTGCTAAGAAATTGTTGTTAGGGGCGTTACTAAGGTTGCTGGGGGCTTTGCTAAAATTTATAGATGTGTTACTAAGCAATAGTTGCTAAATAACGGTTGTTAGGGGCGTTTCTAAAGTTTCTAGGGGCGTTGCTAAGCAACAGTTGTTAAGTAACGATTATTAGGGGCGTTACTAAGCAACAGTTGCTGAGTAATAATTGTTAGGGGCGTTACTAAGGTTTCTAAAGACGTTGCTAAGCAACAGTTGCTAAGTAATGTTTGTTTGGGCCGTTAGTAAAGTTCTTAGGGGCGTTTCTGAAGTTTTTAAGGGCGCTGCTAATCAACAGTTGCTAAGTAATAGTTGTTAGAGGCGTTACTAAGCAACAGTTACTAAATAATAGTTGTTAGGGGCGTTATTAAATCAAAACTGCTAAATAAACATAAAAATACTTACTATCTCCTTGACATTCTAGAGGACCAAGAGTATACCGTCCCTCTTTCTCATCCAAGGCAGTTCCAGTATCCCCAAACCTCAATTGCCTCACTGGTAAGTGTTCCTTCTCAGTGATATCACCACCGTCTTCATTCCAGCTGTCAAACCCAGCATCACAATTACACCACTTTGTTGGATCAACACAATTACCCAGAATTCCACACTCGCACTTTCTAGAACCAGGTAGAGCGCCACCCCAGTAATCCATATTCTGATTGTTCCGACTGACCCACCATGAGTTCGGACGGAACGGGGCGTTTGGATCCACGGGAGTGTTGAACAGCCGAGAGTGTTTGCAGGCGTAGTTAATATGCTGGCGACAAGAGGTCGAGCGGTTCATCAGAGCAGTGATCTGGTCGAAGTCAGCGTCGTAAGAAATCTCTTGCTGGAAACTACCAGCTTCCTCGTAGCCTTCCACCGGTGTCGGTAACTCGTTGCTGTGTCTCACGATAGTTACAATACTTTTATCAGGATAGAACATACAAGTTACTGGGAAGGGATCCAAGGGTCCGCTGCCGTCGACATCAATCTTTATCTCCACGCGCTGGTTCCCCGCATTTGAGTTCTTGTAAGCTTCACAGGACAGTGGATACTCCGCTGGAACACAAATCAACATCAACATAAATTCTTCTATCCTCTACAAAAAAATCCAGAAAAAAATTAAACTCACGGATATGGCAAACAGCTCCAGAGTAACCAGTATGCTCACAATTACAGTGGAACTGATCAGAAGTCTGGGTGCAAATTCCGTCGTGCTTGCACGGATTAGGATTGCACCTATCCAACATCTGACAAGCGTCCATGATGATGGTTCCTTCATACTGCTCAGGCTTCCAGTTTGTCGGCAGCTTGATAATCCCGTCAATGCTAATCTGTCGCATGCATCCTACGAAACCACGGTCTCCGCGACCTTGTCCTAGAAGCCCTCCACCGATCAGGTACTTGGACCCAGTCAGCATATTCAACAGTCTCTTGGTATTCATTGGACGTCCGTCGACGTTCAAGATTATGCTGTTTTTAGATATGGTTAAGACCACCTGGTGCCACTTTCCGTCGTTAAAACTGTCGTCGTAGTCGTCTAATATTGTCTCAGGGTTACCTGGGGTCAGGATCTGGACCTTTATCCGACCGTTTTCTAGAAACAGCTGCAAGGGATTGGTTAATTGGTTAATTAACATTATTAGGCTCATTAGGGCCAGAAATTTTGCGTTTTTTCTTTATTCAAATTTGAGGTTAAACATATCTACGTTTTTATTAGCAAATTTTGAAAAACCACTTAAAATTTTAAAAAACCATTCAATATCATTAATATTGATTAGAGATATAATATTTAGGTTTAAATCATTCAAATAATTTATAATTGGATTATTGCTACATCAAAATGTTAAAAAAAAACATTCTCTAAAAAATAAGGAGTTAGACAAATTGCTAATTAGACCGTCGATATTAATGCTCATTTAAACAACTGCAAAAGTCTAGGTCCTTAAGTAGGGCCAGAAATTTTGCGTTTTTTCTTTATTCAAATTGGAGGTTAAACATATTAATGTTTATTTAAACTGCAAAAATCTAAATTCTAAGGTAGGGCCAGAAAGTTTGCGTTTTTTCTTTATTCAAATTTGAGGTTAAACATATGAATGCTCATTTAAACAACTGTAAATCATCATCATCATCATTATTATTATTAACAGCAGCTGAATCACTAGCAATATTTAAGACAAGTTGTTATAAACACTTATTGGCTATTAAGCGTGCTGATCTTTAAGTGTAGACTAAGAATTTAAATTGCGCGCTTTGATTTTTCAACTAATAAGAAATCGGGGACTATATTTTTGCGATAATTCGATACTTAGTTAACTTCACGCTTATTATTTATTTCATCTATTTTAATTTAGAGGATTTTGAATTATTTTGACCAAGTGCAATTTAGTTCTGTGTTATTTTGTGCAATGATATAAGACTAGAAGTAGACTGTTTTTGTTTCTGCTTTCATCATTAATTCTCATCTATAATTATTATTATTATTATTATTATATTGACGTTGAGAGACCTATTAATATTAATACTATAAAAACTTATTTTCATTATTATATTATAGCTTATGAGCATTTTTTTTTTTTTTTACTTCAATTTTATCTTGCTTTCTTCTTAATCTTTAAAATATTATGTACACTCTGTATATTTATATTTGCTTTTGGCCGTTAGACAACTTTGTCCTACGACCTTTTCAATAAATTACATTAATTATTTTAAGATAAAATAAATTTCTTACCTTAACAAATCCATCTGACGCAAACTTATGATACATTATCAATCCTTTCTCCTCGTAGCTTCGAAAAGCCAAAGAAACATTCAAAGTATTAGAACGATCATACCCAGAAAGGGTTGCAAAGCTATCAGGTTTGACAAAAGTTACTGGAACAATCTGCGGTTCCGGGCACCCATAGATCACACGGTTCTTAAAGAACCGGGAATTAAGAGTCAGCGCCCCCTCTGCTGCTTCAACATCTTTCAGGTCGCGGATTACGTTAGTTTTGTTCAACATAAAGTTTTCGATGCAGCCAGTGAAATTTTGGGTTACTGTCAGGCCTTCTTGTTTATTGGGAACTCCTCCAATGTAGAACTGCAAAGAAAAGTTGATTATTATTGTTAAATAATTGAGTAATTAATTAATATTAAAAGAAACTCACCGCTCGGTTGAGATCTAATCGATGGAAATCACCCTTGACCCGTCCCTTGACAACAACTCGGTCGATGGAAAAAGAAATGTCCCTTCTATTTCTGAAAATCTGGACGTCGTGCCACATATTGTCATCCAGAAGGCTGCCAACTGACAAACTAGTAGGGATTCCCGAACCCAGATCAATGTTCATGTGCATCTTGTTGTCTCTCATCTCCACGGCGATGTAGTCACCCTGGGTACCGCGAGAATAGGCGATAACTCCGTCAGCGTGGTTAGTCTTGAACCTGAATCGAACTGCGTGACGGTCTGTTTCTATTTTCTCACGCTGCAGGTCTTGTCGGATCAGTGAAGATCCATCAAAGTGCACCACATCGGAAACTGAAAATAAATTTAATTTAATTAGTAGAGTCCTGGATTAAGATATCCTAGTAAAAATTTGGTAAAAGCCTTGTTCCAACATGGATCAAGATACTTTAGAAAGATTTTAGATCAAGAATTGGTCCAGATTCTTGACCAAGATTATTGGTCAAGACTTGAGCCGGACTTTAGTCAGAATTTGTCAAGAATTTGACCAGAAGTCTGGGGCCATCTATTGCTAAAGTTTGAAACTATCCTATAGAGTAGAGGTTCTCATTCTATTGAAAAATATTTAACTATTTCTGGCGATAATTCAACTTTTTACATATCGTAGCAAGCTAAATTAATTTTTTAAACTTGTTGACTAGACTATAAGTGAAAACCACTGCAATACTATACTTTTGACATTCAAGTGGAAAGGAGGGAAATAGATAAGCGCTCGTCGTTTTTTGCGTTTCTCAAGCAAGTCTATGTTAGGACTCTGGGCCAAGAATCTGGTGAAATTCCGGGCACAGACTGTCCCAAGTCTGCCGCCAGTCTGGATAAAGAATCTTGATCAAGTATCTTGGTCGAGAATTGTCCAATTCTTTACAAAGTGCTTCTCCAAGTATCTTACTAAAGAATCTTGCACAATTCCATTGCTACTAGGGTAATTAAAATTTGATAAATAATTACCGTAGTCACAGCCGAATAATTCTAATCGCATTGAAATTCTGTCTTGCCACCTAGTAGGGTTGATCCTAATCCACTGGGCTATTATTGGGACTTCAAATCTATTTAATTTAATAGACTCTGCGTTTACGTTACCTTTGAACATCTTAAGAAAAATTAAAAATAGTATTTTATTATTAATTATTATTTATTTATGTTATTTTTATTTTTTTCATGCAATTAGTGCGAGTGCTATGTTAATTAATTAGTAAAAAAAAATGATATAATTAATTCCTGTAAAAAAAAAAATTAAATTGATTTTTTAATAGTAAATAGAGAAAATGCATTTTTAATTTTATTTCTTATTAAATGTTTGATAAAAATTATTTAGACCAAAAAAATGCAAAATTGTTTAATAATTCATTTATTTAGGTAGTTTTTAATTTTTTTTTGCATTTGAATTTTCGCGGGGTTGTGACGTAGTACCTTTTCCGTTGCGCAACGCCATCTTACAGAAAATTTAAGAACTAAATTTATTTTTTTTTTTTTGTTATTTAACGTAAAAATTAATTATAAACTGTTTAATAATTAAAAAATACTAAAATTATCAATAAAAAAATAATATGCTATAGATGAATAATCAATTTTTGACAAATAAATGAGCAATTTCTCTACATATCCTATAATTTTACCTCTTCCACGCCATTTTGACTCTCATAAGTAGTCCAAGCTTGACCATCATCAGAATACTCGACAATAAACTCAGTGACAAACTCCCTGGTGTTGGCTCTTCCTCGAGTCTGAATACTCCTTATCTCAACTCTGTCCCCCAGGTCCAGAGTGAGGTGTTGGTTGTACGAATTATCACTGGGCGTCCACGCGCTTTTGCCTAAGAATACCCGTATTAGTTTTGTTCCCACATCCACAACCAGTGTTAGTTAATTAAACAATCAAAAACTCAAGCAGGTAGTTAGCTCAAATAAATAATTAGTAAGTGCAATTATAAAAAATCCATGCAAAGCAAACAAAAGCCGTTTTTTTGAGCAGATACCAACAATCCTACCTTGATGTTCCCCTGGTGGTCTTTGTAGATCTGGTAGTCAAGATCATTGAACCCGTAGCTGATAGAGTACTCCAGGACAAATTCTCCATGATTGTCTCTTCCTTGGGTCACTATGCTAGAGACGTTCATCGGATGACCCAAGTCGAGTGTGAAGTACTGCTTAGCGTCTGAATCCTTAGCCGTCCATGATTTGTCGCCTAATTATAACCAATATTCATGCAACTATTCTTACAAATACAAATACTATCTGCTCAAAAATAAAACACAAAGCTGCCAAAATTTATATTTACAAACTAGTATTCAATAATTAACAAAATAAAAATTTAGATAAATTTATTTAAACCCACTGATTACATTTTTATTTTATTTAAGGAGATCCACGCAAAGTAGTCAAATTTTTAAAACGTAACCTAATAATTAATAAAATTAAAAAAACAGGTTTCGAGATATTTAATTAAATAATTAGATTTTAAAATTGTAATTTTTACATGTAGGTAAATTAAGATTCCTCCAGCCGTGTATTTGATTAAGAATTTAATGCAATTAACCATTTTAGAAAAATTTTATTTTCATTGAATTTGATTGAAAAAATAATAAGCTTTCGATTAAAACAATAAAAAAAGTAGCTTTCCGAAGGTATTACAGAGATATTTTATATTTAATTAGTAAATTATTCAATGAGTAAATTTATCGCAAATATTATTAATTAATTTTAAGATAACAAAAGTATTTCTAGGTATTATTTTTTTATAGACATTCTTTGGTACATTTGTAAGTCTACCAGTTACTTCTCTACCCCTCTAACACGTCTACCGTAACTAACTATACCATAACAATCTCTATCATCCTAATATAAAATTGAGATGAAATGTATGTGGCATCAAACTATTCGTAACGTGATTGGTCAAATATATCATAAGCATGAAAATATATGCAAATGCTACAGTCAGGCGCTTGCGCGCGCAAATTCAAATTCTAGTTACACGGAAAAAAGAAAACTCGAAAAATTACGGTATAAAATGTAAAATCGGTCCTGTCGTAATCAAAACTTTAAAAATAACATTTTTCTAAATTCAATTTTTTAATTTAATATTCAGAGCTTGCAATGTAAATATTACATTCTGCAATGTAATTTTTATAAAATCTGTAATAATTACAATCTTAAACTATAATTTTTCCAGTTTTCATCACGAAGCGCCACGTTGCATTATATACTGTAATTTTTCGAGTTTTCTTTTTTCCGTGTAATAACTCTACCAAAATTAATATCAATCATATAAAAGCCTACCATTTTACATTTCTAAGAATTAAATATCTACCAGAAAAAACTCAACCATATAAAAACTATGCCAAAGTTAATTTATACCATAAAATAACTCTATCTTAATACAGCTCTATCACATATTAGCTAACAATTGTTAACACGTGTTAGAGCTTGGTAGGCTTTTATATGGTTGACATTAATTTTGGTAGAAATATTAATGATAGAGATTGTTATGGTATAGTTTGACACATGGTAGAGTTTCAATCTGATAGAGTTGTTTCGCGATTAGGTTATTTACGGGTAGATTTTCTGATTGGTTGACTTAAATATTGATAGGGAACTAACTGGTATACTTGCAACTGGGCTGTCTAGTAGTATAGTTAGTTACGGTAGACGTGCTAGAGGGGTGGACTTATAAATGTGCCCATTCTTTACACTAGAAGGCTAACTTGGATCTCCTTAAGGTCTTTCACTTTTTAAAAAATAATCGTCACAATATTTCTCGTCTTCTTTATCTAGCGCTTGCGCTCCCGATATTAAATTTTCGTATGTTAGTTCCTGGAACATTGGGTTGTTCCTTGTTCCAAATGTTCCACCTGTTCCATCAGTTCCTTTAAGTTCCGCAAGTTCCTTAGAAATTGCAACAGCAACACAATGACCATCAATAACAGTCTCTTCAAACTTCCAAGAAGTTTCTGTTCCATTATTATAAAGCACCGTATCACAAACAACATCTTTTTCTTCCAACTTAGACTTAGTAGCAAAATCAAGTTCCTGCAAATTCTCAACCAGGCCAGTTCCAATTGCCTTAACATAGCTTTCCTTCAAAGCCCAGTGCCTACAGAACATATCAACCTGTTCCTTTTCACTCTTCTCACTACGGATTTCCTTCCATTCGCGAACCGAGAAGTTCCTGTCCATTATCCTGAAGAACTCTTGGATTTTCTTCCCTCCAGTGTACTCCAGCTTCATGATATCAATCCCTAACTTGAGATTCTTGGCATCAACAGTGCCAACAGTGACCTTCTCACCTGCTAGCACTGTATAGGAACCCTGGTGAGAGACATTGAACAGCAGCCTGTCATTTTCTACACTAGGCCTGTTGTTCTCGTCACGGAAAAGCTTCACAAGGTGATAAGGAACTTTAAGACTTTCGCTTACAAACTTCCTCATCAGCAAACGTCCGGCCAAAGAGGCCCGGACGTCTTTGCGGAAGACGAATCTGCCCAGCCGAAGCTTCTCTTCAGGCTGGATTAAAGATATTGCGTGACGGAACTGCTGCGGAGACGGACTCCAGGTCCCCCAGTTGAAGGACCATCTTATACTTGTTGACATTTTTTTTGGGTTAGGTAAGTTTACCTGGAGATAATATTGTGACTTACTGCGAAGCTTTTAATCAGTGGGTTTGTCACAATTGAAATATTATTAAAAGATTTGGATTTGGATGCAGATTTTTTTGATTCAATTCTAAGAAAATTCTAAATACGATTTTTAATTGTGCCTTTTTGAGGTTAGTTACCGTAAAGTCTGGCTTGGTGAGGTTCACGGTCTTTCATATACGATGTCGCATGGATTTGGGCACGATCGAATAATGGAGAATTGCATTCGTATTCATCTGAAAAATATGGTATTAATTTTTATAGGCATTTTATTGAACTAAGAAATTTTTTTTGGTTTTAGTTAATTTTTTCATATGTTCAAATTTAAGGTTAAACATTAACTTTTCTTAAGTACTACACGGAAAGAACAAGATGACACTGGATATCATCCCAGATTATGTTGAGTGAAAAAAAATTTCGGATAGTAGCTGGTATAGTCCAAATTACAATGAGTATAATCCAGATAATAATTAATATAATCCAGATTATAATGAGTACAATCTAGATATCACTGAGTATAATCTCGGATGATATCCAGTGTCATCTTCTTCTTTCCGTGTACATTATTTGAAAAAAAAATTTTTTTTTAAATAAAATTGTTAATTTTATAAAATAAAAAAAAATTAATTTTTGAAAAAAAAAATTTTCTTGATTTAATTTTTTCAATTGTTCAAATTTATTCAAGGTTAGAAATTAATTTTTAAATACTAAATTACTTAAAAGAAAATTTTTTTTTTTTTTTTAATTAAAATTGTCAATTTTGTAAAATAAAAAACATTAATATTTTTTTTTTAATTAATTTTTGAAAAAAAAAATTTTGATTTAATTTTTTCAATTGTTCAAATTTAAAGTTAAAAATTAATTTTTTGACTACTAAATTATTAAAAAAAAAAAAATTTTGTTTTTTAAATAAAATTATCAATTTTATAAAATAAAAAAAATTAAGTTTTTTAATTTTTGAAAAAAAAAATTTTTTTCAATTGTTCAAATTTAAGGTTAAAAATTAATTTTTGTACTGAATTATTTAAAAAAAAATTTTTTTTTTTTTTTATAAAAAATAAAATTAATATTTTTAACTTCCCGCTGAGAAAATTGAAAATTTTTTTTTCCTTAATTTTTGAAAAAAAAAAATTTTTTTTTCAAACTAAAATCAAAATTTGTAAATAAATTTAAAAATAAAAATTAAGGGCGTCGCTATAGTAAAAATTTGTTTGATCCATAGTGACACTGTTGAAAGAAAAAAAAAATAACAAAAGCGAGTATTAAAAATCAATAATCCATTACCGCTTACAAATCCTATTATTAAAATAAGAAAAAAATTAATAATATTGTTACAGAATTGAAAAAAAAAAATTAATTAAATAGTAAATATTAATAACGCCATGATGGGCTTGGTCATACTCGGCGAGTCACAGCTAAAAAATGTGTACATATTTAAAATATTTAATTACTAGCGACACTGTGACACCTCATTGATATTAACATTAAAAAATAAATTTATAAAATAAAAATAATAAATAAATAAAAACTTACAGGCAGTGGTGACGGCTAAGGCCGTTAATAAAATTCCGCAGAATAAATTCATGATGACATATTTTTGACAATAAAGTTACTTTTTTCTATTGTGATGTAAAAAAATATTATTCTGGTTAAATTTGTGATGTACTGTACACTACGTTGGACAAGTACTGGTCACGGGGCGGGGACGCCTTTAAAATATATAAGAATCACAAGAAAAGAATAATACAATAATAATAATAATAATATTGAGATGAGTGGTCTACGGTTTATGAACACAATATACAAATTACAAGTGCAAGATGGAAGTGACTCATGAGAATTTAAGGCGTGTTCTAAAAAGAAAATAGTTCCGGCGTTTCCTGATAGATGGCGGTAAGTTTTAAATTTTGGCGGGAATTTTGAATTTTGGCGGGAAGTTAAAAATGGTTTAAGTAAATATATTATTTATTATTAATTACAGTTTATACTTAACTGACAATAAAAATTTATTTGTGTGATTAATTAACTAATTATTACTAAGAAAAACTTCTTAGAAGAGCGATGTAACTTCCAGTTGTTTTAAAAATCTATAAAAATTAAATTATATTAATTTTATTATTTTAGAAGAATAAAAATATTAAATTATACATTAATACAAACTCTTGTCATTTGTTCACGATCTAGAATTAAAAGGCCGTAAGCCATAAATTTGTACTCTTTATTTGCTCGCATTATTGTTATCATTAATAATTTTTGTACTTTTTTATCGTACTTCAACCATGAAGAATTATAAATCGAAGTTGAAATACTTTCTGTCTTATAAATAAAATTAAAAAAAATTATTAATAGACCTTAAAGTTAAATTATAGGAAAAAAATTATTACTAGCACGGTAGCACGATGAGCGAAATTGCAATAAATTATTATTTGTATCAACAGTGTCATTGCATGAGCAATACTCCGAGCAAATTTTGGCCAGTGTCCTTCTGAAGCTTCCTAATAAATAAAATTTTTAATTTTAAATAATTAAATCATACTTTTTAAGAATTTATATACTTTATCTAGCGTGAATATACAGCAGCAGAGATCTATCCCGTTAAACAAAACCGTAAAAAAAATAATTGGATTAAAAAGAGTCTCTACTTTTTGACACAACCTGAAAAATTATTTTGTTATCAAAAAGAAGCTTTTTTGGGTTTTTTACTCACCCTAAAATATGACGGTGTCGTTTAATTAAATTAATTACTTGGTCAGTATCAATAGGCTTTTTTATATTTTTTTCGTCGTAAGATTCTAGTTTAAAATCATCAGCTAGTACCTTATATAAAAAATTATCTTCATAAATATCAGTAAAATTTATTTTTTTAAAAATACAAATTACCAATAAATTAATGCAAATGTGAGTAGTAAGTTGAATAAAAATAGTATCGGATGATATCCAGTACAAAACAGCGTAATAATTAACGCATTGCTCGTAAATTAGGCAAAAATTGTAAGTCATCGATGTGTCGTAGGGAAATGGGTACAACAAGGGATAAACCGTCACTGAGTAATCCAGAGTATTATTACTTCTATGTACCAAATATCGGATTAACAAACTGAAATAAAGACATATTATTTTTAAAAAGAATTTTTATATGAAAAATATAACTTTTACAAGTGCTGGGTTTAAAAGTGTATTGAATTCAATTCAATTTAATAGGCACTGAGAATGTTTCTCATACGGCCGTTTTGGAGTTGTGTGGTGGGGAGCTGTGTTGGTTAAGAGCTTGTCTTAAATTTATATAGGCAGCGCTGGAGAGAACCGAAAGATATCAGCATGTGAAAATGTGCAAAATCTGTTTTGACTTGCCACTTTTGAGTTGTACGAACGGACCAACACTTTGGAACGCTCGGCCAACGTCAAGATAAATAGATAGATAGATAGATAGATAGATAACTTTATTTTATGTCAAGGCCAAAGTGGTAAACATATTTACATAATATAACAGTTTTGTACATAAAGAAAATATAAATATAATGTATTAATTTAATCAATCATATTAATGGATCAAAATATAAAATCTAAAGATTTAACCACTTAACAATTCAATTTAAATTAAACTAAATTACTAATTTTATGATTCAAATATCGAAATTAAACAAATAATCAAACATCTTGTTTTTGAAGACTTCGATTCTAGACGCTTTTATTATATCCATTGGTAATTCTTCCCAAAAACAAATACAAGTGACAACAAAAGAAGATTCATACCCGCTAGTAGCAATGGAATTGGGCAAGATTCTTTGGCAAGATACTTGAAGAAGCACTCTGTAAAGAATTGGACAATTTTCGACCAAGATACTTGATCAAGATTCTTTATCCAGACTGGTGGCAGACTTGAGACAGTTGTGTCTAGAATTTCACCAGATTCTTGGCCCAGAGTCCTAACATAGACTTGCTTGAGAAACGCAAAAAACGACGAGCGCTTACCTATTTCCCTCCTTTCCACTTGAATGTCAAAAGTATAGTATTGCAGTGGTTTTCATTTATAGTCTAGTCAACAAGTTTAAAAAATTAATTTAGCTTGCTACGATATGTAAAAAGTTGAATTATCGCAAGTATGCAACGTGGCCAGTTGGCTCACATTAGGTAAAACCCAATTTACCACCTGATACTAAACGTTTGCTGATAACATGTAAGTCAGATTTGAAATTAGGCAATAATTGCTAATAGTATGAGAATTATTTGAGAGTGGCGCTAGAATGTACCCCCACTTCTCAATGCTAATTAATGTACGCGGAAGCCGCGTGCACGCAGTTTTTGTTCAACCTTCATAATGTATACTTCTGTAATTGATATATTTGTTAAAATATAAATAATTATTTTTACCGTGTTACAACGCAATATTCGGTATTTTATTAATTTACACCGTTTATTAAATAATAACACGGCATTTTAATCTACAATAGTACGATACGACTCCGATTATCAGTTAACAAGGAGTATGTCGTACATTAATTAAATAATACGACGCATATACAAGATAAATTAGCTTGGCATGTCGTGTACTCAAGAGGTCTCGAGTAGTCAGCCATTTTGTTGAGGAAAGCGTCGTTTCATTGTTCGAGGAAGATCCTGGTTTGTCGGTCACCGCTGGACAACGTTAAAGCACACCGAAGTGGTAGTAGTACCTGTTGTAAGTCAGGTGGTATATTGGTGAGAATTGGACGCGGTATTGAACTTACTTTGAGCTGTATTTTTTCAATATTTGTATTTGACGACCATTCAGCTCTATTTTTCCATACTGAGCGATCAGCGGAGCAGTACGTGGCAAAGATTGGTTTTGTGTCTGAGCTGAATCTATCTTTCAACGAGTATCGCCACCCACGGCGAATTGCCCTAGACCATATTCCTAACGCGAATTAAATCAATTTAGCTATTTGTAGCTTTGAAAGCTATCGGCTTGGTCCGCCGTAAAATCTAAAGCTACAGGCATCTGGAGCAGCATCGACTCTTATAAGCTACGGCTTCGAGTTAGTTACACTCTGGGTGTAACGACCGTGTCTTTTCGGCCCAGTTCGTAATTAATTATTAAATTAAAATTTAGATAATTTTGATTTTATAATAAAAATTTATTTCACTTTACGAACAGTCGAGACCAGCCACCCCTGTTGAAAAGCTCCAATAAGATCCCATCAAAAGCGACAAAAGCCACTTAGAAACCAATCAAATTTATGGGTTTCTAAGTGGCTTTTGTCGCTTTTGATGGGATCCTATTGGAAATTTTAAACAGGGACGTTACAAGTAATAGTTAAATATTTTTTAATAGAATGAGAACCTATACTCTATAGGATAGTCCCAAACTTTAGCAATAGATAGCCCCAGATTTCTGGTCAAATTCTTGACAAATTCTGACTACAGTCTGGCTCAAGTCTTGACGAATAATCTTGGTCAAGAATCTGGACCAATTCTTGATCTAAAATCTTTCTAAAATATCTTGATCCATGCTAGTAGCACAAGGCTTTTACCAAATTGCTACTAGGGTAATAAGTGGTCGAAAAATTTGGCATCTTAAAATTTACATTATTTCTCTTCATACCCCATTAGTAAATTTATAAAAATATGTATGAATAACATTTTATCTTTGCAAAGATGGTACTCTTTTGTCCATCTTACAGCTTAAAATAAACCATATATTATTATTATTTGATAACCAAAAACACTATAAATACTAACTAATATGGCCGCAATCCGTAGCTCAGTCCCACTGAAATGGTAGCTGCCATATAACAATACCTCGCAGGCTTGGAACTTCTTATCAACTGGTCTATTTGAGCCCTCAGATGCTTCCGTGTCTTAGCATACTTCCACAGTATATGAAAATCACGAAACAAATCAAACAACTGACGTCGGTGAAATGACAATTGGACTCCCTTTATAAAATAACTAAATTTTTGTTTTGATATGGTTAAAATTAATAAAAATTTTTAGGTTAGTATACATTCTTTACCTTTATCATAATCATTGTAGCGGATAAAATAACAGTCATAACCTCAGCGGCAAAACTAATGTCACTAAAATCGACCAAGTGCATTGTCCAAACGCTTGAAAATACGTACAACGCAAAAATGCAAACGCCATAACCTCTGACGATACTCTCTCTAAGGGACAAGCTTCGGTACTCGCGATTGCTAAAAGCACTGCGCAATGACTTAAGTCCTATTAGTTGAAGAACTACCAGCTCTATATTCCATAAACTCTCACAGGTATCTTCCAAGTCATTGTCATTATTGTCAACCATTTCAATATAATAACCCTTTTATTATTTTGTCTTGCGCGGAAATTTATTTAAAGTTGCAACAAAGAAGAATATTTTTCCCTCAAATGACAAAATGAGGGTTAGAAATTTATTAAAATAGAATTTAACCCTCAGTTTAAAGTTAAATTTGTGCATAATTTATGCGATCGATGCTAAGTACGAGGAAGATATATCTAAAATATTATTTTAAAGAGACAGATGTTAATTTTAAAAATATTTTAACGAGACAATATGGTGAATTTTAAATTATTCTTCAACAATAAAATGTATTTTAAATTCATTTTCGAGGTATAGTATTTGAATTTTTTAATTTTCAAAGTAAATAATTTATGCCTCGTTATCCCTTCCATTTTGTTTAAATATTTTATGAGTTTTGCGACAAAAGAGAGGAGAATACTTTCTATCAAAATTGTTGCGGGAATAGGAAAACTATAATTTAGTCGATACTTCCCCCCACTCTGACGCTAAGCGAATCAGCGGCTCGGGAACAGAACTGCCGTTCAGTATAAAATTTTCCGGTGTTGAAGTAACTTGTAAGTATACTTAGTAATTATTCGGTAATATTTTGATGACTGATAAATATTAATAAATATAAGGTATTGCTATAAATACATACTTATTTTTATATATATTTATTTCAATTTAAAATACTAATAATTGTTGATAACTTTAAGAAATAATTTTTTTGTCACGCAAAATTTCTCAGTAGCATAAAATAACTTGTAGTTGTGTTAAATATCTGAAGAAATAATTAATTACTAATTAAGTAATTAATAATAAAAAAAAAATTAGTATTTACCTGAGTCAATTGTTGGCGATTAAGAATAAAAATACCGTACGCTGTAAAATTGTACTCATTTTGAGAATTAATCATTATAATAATTACAGCTTTAACTATTTTTTTATCTCCATTAATCCAAGAAGAATTGTAAATCGCTTCTCTCAAAGATTCGCTCTTTAAAAATAATTATTTAGATTATTTTGGTTATATTAAATATTTTAAGGTTATATTACCCGTTCGGTGGCGATGTGAGCGCAATTGCAGTAAGCTAATATTTGAGAGACTAAGGTTATGGTATGTGGTAAATTTCTTACAAGAGAAGTTTTTGCTTCACCCGCCGCATAATCCTGTTTTAATAATAATAATAAATAATAAACATGTAGTTTGATTAGAAATGAATAACTTACCTGTTTAAATGCAAAAATAGTGCAGCATATATCAATTCCATTGAAGATTACAGTAAACAAAACAATCGGACTAAATAAATGAGTTATTGTCCGACATAACCTATCAATATAATATTACGCTTATGTTAAGACTTATTAAAATTCTACTGGTACTCACGATAGTAGTAAACAATGCCGTCTGATTATTCTGTTAATTGTTTCTAAGTTCTTGTTTGTAGTTAAGTAGATCTCGAATATGTTGAGGTACTCATCAGCTAACACCTGAATTATAAATGCTCTGGTTAGTAAAAATATCAAGCAATATTGATCAATTACTTACCATAAAATTAACGGTGATGATTGTTGTCAAGGTTATGAACAATAAGTCACAAAGAACAAAGTATATCCCGCCGAAAAATGAAATTTGGTGTTCGATTGCCAAAAGTAACAAGTAATTGGTTAAAGTGTCCGTTTTAATTGGGTAATTTACTCCAGCGTAAGCTAATTCAGTGTAAGTCATTGTTTCATTTTCTGATAATGACATGTAAGTTTTTATAACAATGCTTTTGGGAAAGAAAATAGTTTTATTAATTATAAAAAAAATTCTAACCTTATTTTAGACAAAGTATTACAGTAAAATATCATTTTTTAATTAATAATTTTATTTTTTTTTAAACAAACCGTTAAATGGAGGAGAATAAAGATAAAATAATAATTTCCTGATCAAAAGACACATTAATAAAAAGGGGAATCCCCTATTTTTTAAATAACTAGGAGTTCAAATTGCGCGCGTAAGCGCGCGCTTTAATCTTGAACCAATAAGAAATCAGGCGCCACTTTGAATATCTAATAATTTACTTAAGGCCGTAAAATAAATGAAGATACCTTTTAATTTTCAAGAGTTTAATAATTTTTTGATAAAATTTAACATTAATAAAAAGGGGAATCCCGTAATTTAAAAAAAAAATTACATTAATAAAATAATATAATGTATTTCAAGCCGTAAGATGGATTAATAAATTTGAAATTTTTACTTCAATTATTTTTTGATAAAAAAGACACATTAATAAACAGGAAAATCCCCTTTCTTAAAAAATAACTTTAATAAAAAAAATTATTATGCATTTTTTTTGGATATTTTGTCCAGGGATATTAACCTAGCTAAAGTATGATTAAAACTCACATATAAGGACGTAATGTATAGCAAATACACAACGCCAGAGCATTAATAATATAAAACTGTTGAATTGGTTTAGAATTGTCGATTATTTCAATTATTTGGTTCTTTAAATCAATCCGATTGTAAATACTTTCTTCCCAAATATTATTCAAGGTTTCGAAGAGTTTATAAAACTCTAACCGGTTGCTCCATAGTCGGATTAACTAAAAAAAAAAAAAAAATAATAATTATATAAGTGTGTAAAAATTAATGATAATAATTTTTACTTACCTTTATCTGAATAATAGTCATAGAAAAAAGCAAAGAAATACTGTAACAAGTCATGGAAAAATTAACGCCCAAATAAATGGGTACTGTTTTGACTAAAGAAATTAACAGAAAAGCTATTGGCCAGAACGCAGCAATTATAAAAATAATTTCCCAATATTTGAGATCTTTTTTTTTGGTATTGCAGTTGTTTGTGTTAAAAGCTTCTTCGAATGAATTTAAGCCGACTAGTTTGAAGACAAACAATTCGACGGCAAATAGATTTTTGCACGACGGAATCGCCAAGTTTGGATCAATCATTACTTCGTCTCTTGGATAGGAAATTCAAGAATAAAGTAATATTTGTAATTTTATGAGTAAAATATGGATGTAAAAGTACAGAAATATATCAAGTCAATAGCCGATAGCGTATGAATAATAAATAAAGCGATTGGAAATATTAAAGGGTTGACAAAGAATATTGCCGGATAACATAAGCTGGAGATAGTTTACGACAATAGACACTCTATTTTGTTTTGTTAATATTTAATGAGATTTATAAGGAAAACGAGGAATATTTTGTATGAAAGATGTTGCGTGACAGAAGACTATAATTTAGTAATCGATATAGTTTTCTACGAGCGGAACTGCCGGTCAGAAGAAAGTCAACCGTTGGATGAGTAACTTGTAAATAAATTCAGTGTAATATGTTGCAATATTTTGATGTCTGCTAGGAGTTTCGGCGCTTTTGCGAATTAATAATATATTAATAAATATAACGTATTACTAAAATACATACTTATTTTATATATATTTATTTCAATTTAAAATACTAATTATTGTTGATAACTTTAAGAAATAATATTTTTTTGTCACGCAAAACTTCTCAGTAACATGAAATAACTTGAAGTTGTATTAAATATCTGAAGAAATAATTTATTACTCATTAAGTAATTAATAATAAAAAAAAATTAGTATTTACCTGAGTCAATTGTTGACGATTAAGAATAAAAATACCGTACGGTGTAAATTTGTACTCATTTTGAGAATTAATCATTATAGTAATTACAGCTTTAATTATTTTTTTATCCCCATTCATCCAAGATGAATTGTAAATTGCTTCTCTCAAAGATTTGCTCTTTAAAAATAATTATTTTTATTATTTGGGTTATATTAAATATTTTAAGGTTATATTACCCGTTCGGTTGCGATGTGAGCGCAATTGCAGTAAACTAATATTTGAAAGATTAAGGTTATGGTATGTGGTAAATTTCTTGCAAGAGAAATTTTTGCTTCACCAGCTGCATAATCCTGTTTTAATAATAATAATAATAATAAATAATAAACATGTAGTTTGATTAGAAATGAATAACTTACCTGTTTAAATGCAAAAATAGTGCAGCATATATCAATTCCATTGAAGATTACAGTAAACAAAACAATCGGACTAAATAAATGAGTTATTGTCCGACATAACCTATCAATATAATATTACGCTTATGTTAAGACTTATTAAAATTCTACTGGTACTCACGATAGTAGTAAACAATGCCGTCTGATTATTCTGTTAATTGTTTCTAAGTTCTTGTTTGTAGTTAAGTAGATCTCGAATATGTTGTGGTACTCATCAGCTAACACCTGAATTATAAATGCTCTGGTTAGTAAAAATATCAAGCAATATTGATCAAGTACTTACCGTAAAATTAACGGTGATGATTGTTGTCAAGGTTATGAACAATAAGTCACAAAGAATAAAGTATATACCGGCGAAGAATGAAATTTGGTTTTCGATTGCCAAAAGTAACAAGTAATTGGTTAAAGTGTCCGTTTTAATTGGGTAATTTACTCCAGCGTAAGCTAATTCTGTGTAAGTCATTGTTTCATTTTCTGATAATGACATGTAAGTTTTTAAAACAACGCTTTTGGATAAAAAAATTGTTTTATTAATTGTATAAAAAATTCTAACCTAATTTTAGACAAAGTATCACAAGAGTTTAATATTTTTTAATTAATAATTTAATTTCCCTTTTATTAAAAAAAAAAAAAAAAGGGGGGAATCCCCTTTTTTAAATGGCTAGGAATTCAAATTGCGCGCGTAAGCGCGCGCTCTAATTTTAAACCAGTAAGGCAAAAATCACTTCATAAAAAAATTATGGTGCATTTTTTTTTATATTTTGTCCAGGGATATTAATTTAGCTAAAGTATAATTAAAACTTACATATAAGGACGTAATGTATAGCAAAAACACAACGCAAGACCAATAATTACATAAAACCGTTGAAGTGGTTTAGACTTGCCGATTATTTCAATTATTTGGTTTTTTAAATCAATTCTATTGGTAATATTTTCTTCCCAAATACTATTCAAAGTTTCGAAGAGTTTATAAAACTTCAATCGGCAGCTCCATAGTCGGATTAACTAAAAAAAAAAAATTATAAATATATTATTATTAATATCCCTGATCAAGAAATTTAATTTGAAATGATTAAAAACAATAATAATAATAATTGTAACTTACCTTTATCTGAACAATAGTCATAGAAAAAAGCACAGAAATACTGTAACAAGTCATAGAAAAATTAACACCAAAATAAATGGGTACTGTTTGGATTAAAGAAATTAACAGAAAAGATATTGGCCAGAACGCGGCAATTATAAAAATAATTTCCCAATATTTGAGATCTTTTTTTTTGGTTTTGCAGTTGTTTGTGTTAAAAGCTTCTTCGAATGAACTTAAGCCTACTAGTTTGAAGACAAACAATTCGATGGCAAATAGTTTTTTGCACGACGGAATCGCCAAGTTTGGATCAATCATTACTTTGTCTCTTGGATAGGAAATTCAAGAACAAAGTAATATTTGTAATTTTATGAGTAAAATATGGATGTAAAAGTACAGAAATACATCAAGTCAATAGCCGATAGCGTATGAATAATAAATAAACCGATCGGAAATACTAAAGGGTTGACAAAGAATATTGCCGGATAACAAGCTGGAGAAAGTTTGCGACAATGGACACTCTATTTTGTTTTGTTAATATTTAATGAGATTTATAAGGAAAACGAGGAATATTTTGTATGAAAGATGTTGCGTGACAGAAGACTATAATTTAGTAATCGATATAGTTTTCTACGAGCGGAACTGCCGGTCAGAAGAAAGTCAACCGTTGGATGAGTAACTTGTAAATAAATTTGTTATTTTTATTTTTTGGCTACTTGAAAAAATTTTATTAATTATAATTTGTTACATAAAATTTCTGAGTAACGCAAAGTAACTCATTGTCGTATTAAATATCTGAAAAAATATAATCAGTGTAAAAAATATAAATAGGTAGGATAAAGAAGTATACTTACTTGAGTCAATTGCTGGCGATTTAGAATAAAAAGACCGTAAGCTGTAAAATTGTACTCTCTTTGAGAATTAATCATTACAATAATAACAGCTCTAACAACTTTTTTATCTCCTTCAACCCAACGCGAATTGTACGTCGCTTCTGTCAATGATCCTATCTGGTAAATAAGTAATTAAATAAAAATACTTAATTTATTATTTAAGATTTTATTTCAATTAATTACTTAAGTACCTGTTCAGTTGTAATGTGCGCGCAATTGCAGTAGATTATTATTTGAAAAATTAATATTGAAGCGTGGGGTAAATTTTTAGCTAGTGAAGTTTCCGCTCTACCTGCGGCAAAATCCTGAAAATTTTTAAAGTTCAATTTTTATTTCTTCTTATGAATAATAAATAATTAATAAAATATAAATTTACTTGTTGGAAGGCAAAAATTGAACAACATAGATCTATACCATTAAAAATGATCGTCGCCATTACCATCGGACTGTACAAATACGTTATTTGTTGACATACGCTATCAAAAATTCAATAATAATTACTTATTTTATAATTAAATTTAAAGAATTTATATACTTACAATAGTAATGAACAATGACGTTTTATTATTTCATTAATAGATGATAAATTATTATTATTTTTTTGATAAATATCAAATATTGAAAGATACTCATCAGCAAGCACCTTAAAGAATAAACTAATATTAATTTTTTTAATTATTAAATCAAGTTATACGAAACAATTACCATAAAATGAATAGTTAGTAACGTTGTTAAGAATACAAATAACAATTCTGCAAGAATAAAGTACGCGGTTCCAAAATATGAGATTTGGAATTCCATTATCATCAAGACTATGTATCTGCCGACGGTGTCTGATCTTATGGGGTAGTGCACCCCGGTGTATGCTTGCTCGGTGAAAGTCATAGTCTCGTTTTCCGGCAATGTTAAGTACGTGGTAAGTAACATACTGTTTAAATAATTTAGATTTAGAAGTAAATAATAAAAATCATTTTATAGAACCCTGTTTAAAAATAACGATTGAAAAAAATTAAAAATGATGAAATTCGAATTTTTTTCAATAATTTCAATTATTTTATGTCTTAATTCTTTTCAATCAGTATTCTTAACCAGAGAGTTGAAAATGCTGGTTCGAAAAATAATTACATAAATGGGCGCAATGAGTAGCAAACATTCAATATTAAAGCAATTATTACATACAAACATCTTACAGTTTTATTGTCGTCGATAACTTTTATTATTTTAGCTTTTAAATCAATTCTTTTTCGAGTATTTTGTTCCCAAATTTTATTAACTATTTCCAAAATTTGGTAAAACTTTACCCGAGATGTCCATAATCTCAAAAGCTGAAAAAAATATTTTATTAATAATTCTTCGATAGTATAGTGGTCAGTTTCCCTTATTATATTTATTTATGATAATAATTTTAAATGCAGTAATAAAATAATTTATTAATTCTTACATCAATCTTATAATTAAAAACATTTTTATACATTTTACAAAATTAAAATTTATAATAATAATTAATATTCTTCAATATCTTAAATAATTTTATAAATTAAATAGCTGTAAATAATTATCAAAAAATATAAAAAGCAATTAGTATAATAAGCTCAGAAGACATTAAAATAAATAATTAATAATAAAAATTACCTTCATCGTAGTCATGCTCATAGAAAAAGCAACAGAAACAATAAAACATGTCATAGAAAAATCTTTGCCTAAGTAATAAGGCAAAGATGTTACCAAACTGTAAATAAGCGTTGATAAAAGACATACACTAGTGATAAAAAGAAAAATTTCCCAATATTTAAGTGCGCGTATTTTATCATTTTTATTCACTTCGAAGGCTCTTTCCAAAGAACCCAATCCGACGCATTTCATAACGAACAATTCCATACTGAATAATTGTTTGCACGACGGAATATCGCTTTCGATATTTGTCATCTCTAAACCCGACATTTCCCGCTTTGTCAAAACGAAGACACTATAAATAATATTTCTTTGGGGTTCGCGTATTATTTTGTAAGTAAAATACGACTGCTATTCGAAGAATATAGAAAGTCAATAGCCGATAGCGTGTGAATAATAAATGAAGCGATGACAAATGCAAGAAGGGTTGTCTTAGAAAATTGCCGGGTAAGAAGTTCGAAGAATATTGCGACAATGGACAGTATATTTTTTACGTTAATATTTTATGAGTTTTCCGAAGAAATAGAGGAATAGTTTTAAGAAAAGACGTTGCGTGAAGGAAGACTATAATTTTGTCGCTACTTCCTCCCACGCCGACCGGAGCCAGCGAATCAGCGACTCTGGAGCCGAGCTGCCGTTAGACGGAAAGTCGGACAGTGTTCGGGTGACTTGGAATTAACTCTTGCTTTTTTATAAACTTCTCCGGCTGGTTCGAAGGAAACAAAGTGATTTGGGGAGTGGAATTTTTTTTTATATTGCTGATTCATAATTTTAAAAATTAATTAAAGACACTGTGATAATTTTATAGGGGAAAAAATTTACTAAAAACTTTAAACACGTTTTTCTCGAAATTACTTTTTTTAAGTTAATAATTATTGCAATTTTTAATTAATTAAGTAGCTAATTTCAATTTTAAAATTTTTTATAATTTATAAATTTTAAAAAAGTTATTTACATTTTGTTAATTTTTTTATATAAAATTAATAATTAAATAAACATATTAACATTTCAAAAAAATATATATATTTATTTCAATAAAATACAATTTACTAATTTTTATAATGAAATAAATAATTATAATTTTCTACCGCAGGAAACAGTAGCTAACTTTTTCCTTAAATACTATTTATCATTTTTATACTCTACCTCTACTATATCAATTGTAATTAGTTACATAAAATTTCTAAGTAACGTAAAGTAACTCATTGTCGTATTAAATAACTAAATAAAAAATTAATCAACAGTATAAAAAATATAAATACAATAAGTAGTATAAGAAAGTACTTACCTGAGTCAATTGCGGGCGATTTAGAGTAAAAAACCCGTAGGCTGTAAAATTGTACCCTCTTTGAGTATTCATCATTAGAAAAATCACAGCTTTGATAAATTTTTTATCTCCGTCAACCCAACGCAAATTGTACGTTGCTTCTGTCAATGATTCAATCTGGTAAATAAGTAATTAAATAAAAATACTTAATTTATTATTTAATATTTTATTATAATTAAATGCTTAGTACCTCTTCAGATGTAATGTGCGCGCAATTGCAGTAGATTATCATTTGAGAAATTAATAATAAAGCGTGGGGTAAATTTTGGGCGAGTGAAGATTCCGTTCTACCCGCGGCCATATCCTGAAAATTTGAAAAGTCCAATTTTTATTCCTTTTTTTAGTTAAAAAAAATTTCAAAATATTAATCGATGTTTTTTTTATAAATAATAAATAAAATTACTTTTTGGATGGCAAAAGTAGTACAACATAGATCTATACCATTGAAGATTATCGTCGCCATAACCATCGGACTGTACAGATACGTTATTTGCTGGCATACACTATCGAAAATTTAAATGATAAAATAATCATTTAATTTTAAAGAATCTACACACTCACTATAGTAATGAACAATGACGTTTTATCATTGCGTCAATAGATGATAAATTATTATTATTTTTTTGATAAATATCAATTATAGAGACATAATCATCAGCAAGCACCTGAAAGAATAAAAATCTGAATATTAATTTTTTTAATTATCTATTTGTATATTTAAAAATAAATTACAAAATTTTACTTTTGGAGCTTTAATTAAAATTCTTTATAATTAAATTAAATAATTAAACGCAATTACCAGAAAATGAACAGTGAGTAGAGTTGTTAAGAATACAAACAACAGTTCGGGAAGAATAAAGTACGTGATTGCAAAACATGACGTTTGGAATTCCACTATCATCATGATTGTGTATCTGCTAATGGTGTCTGATCTTATGGGGTAACGCACCCCGGCGAAAGCCTGCTCCGTGAAAATCATAGTTTCGTTTTCCGGCAATGTTAAGTACGTGGTAAGTAACATACTGTTTAAATAAATAATTTAGATTTAGAAATAAATAATAAAAATTATTTAATGGAATAATTGAAAACGGTTTAAAGATAATTACATAAATGGGCGCAATGAGAAGCAAATATTCAATGTCAAAGCAGTTATTACATACAAACTCCTTACAGTTTTGTTGTCATCGATAACTTTTAATATTTTAGCTTTTAAATCGACTCTTTTTCGAGTATCTTGTTCCCAAATTTTGTTGACTATTTGCAAAATTTGGTAAAACTTTACCCGGGAGGTCCATAATCTCAAAAGCTAAAAAAAAAATCTTTTATTAATAATTCTTCGGTAGTATAGTGGTCAGTATCCCATATTATATTTATCCATAATAATAATAATTTGTAATGCCAGTAATGTAATGATTTATTAATTCTTACATCAATCTTATAATTAAAAAAACTTTTATACAGTTTACTAATTTAAAATTAATAATAGTAATTAATATTCTTATTTAATATCATAAATAGATTTTAAAAAAACAATTCATTGTTTAAATTATTAAACCATATTTAAATCCTTTGCAGTCAATAAATTTTTCTAGTCAGTTTTAGTATGTGCAATCTTTAAAAAATTTTTATTCATAATGTTGTAAGTTTTATTATTAGAACTAAGTAAATCATTTAAATGATTAGTAAGGAGTCTATTTTTCATCTTAAAAAAAAATTGTAATTTTACAACTCAAATTGCTGTAAATAATTAAAAAAAGTTTCGAAAATCCAAAACTGCAAGCATCTACTGTCATAAAAAAGTGTTTTTGTTGATATTTTTGTTAGCTCGTTTAATACTCCAAGTGAAAAAAAGATCGGATAAAAGCAATTTAAGCCGAGATAATTGCTTGAACTTCGAGAGTGAGAGTAAAACACTACTAAAACGCTTCGTGTTATGAGACGTGCAAAAAAAAATATCAAAAAATATAAAAAGTTCGTAGTACAATTAGCTCAGATGACATTAAAGTGAATAATTAATAGAAAAAATTACCTTCATCGTAGTCATCGGCATAGAAAAAACGAGAGAAATGATGAACAATGTCATAGAAAAATCTTTGCCTAAATAAATAGGCAAAGATGTCAACAAACTGTAAATAAGTGTTGATAAAAGAAATATACCAGCGAAACAAAGGAAAATTTCCCAAAATTTAAGTGCGCGTATTTTATAATTATCTTTATCGAATTCAAAGGCTCCCTTTAAAGAACCTAATCCGAGGCATTTCAGAACGAACAACTCCACACTAAATAATTCTTTGCATGATGGAAT
This sequence comes from Cotesia glomerata, assembly GCF_020080835.1. Taxonomy (NCBI): domain Eukaryota; kingdom Metazoa; phylum Arthropoda; class Insecta; order Hymenoptera; family Braconidae; genus Cotesia; species Cotesia glomerata. The sequence continues at coordinate 12,100,525 of NC_058161.1, forward strand.
ATCCCTTTCGATATTTGCCATCTCTAAACCCGACATTTGCCGCTTTGTCAAACCGAAGAAACTAAAAATAATATTTCTTTGTGGTTTGTATTACTTTGTGAGTAAAATACGACTGCTGTTCGGAGAATATAGAAAGTCAATAGCCGATAGTGCGTGAATAATAAATGAAGCGATGACAAATGCAAGAAGGGTCGACTTATAAAATTACCCGGTAAGAAGTTCGAAGAATTTTGCGACAATGGATAGTACATTTTTTACGTTAATATTTTATGAGTTTCCCTAAGAAATAGAGGAATATTTTCTAAATAAAACGTTGCGTGAAGGAAGACTATATTTTTGTCGATACTTCCTCCCGCTTCGACGCGAGCCAGCGAATCAGCGACTCTGGAGCTGAGCTGCCGTTAGACAGAAAGTCGCACAGTGTTCGGGTGACTTCGAAGTTAACTCTTGCTTTTTTATAAACTTCTCCGGCTGGTTCGATGGAAACAAAGTGATTTGGTGAGTGGAATTTTTTTTTTTAATGCTCATCTATAATTTTAAAAATTAATTAAAAACACTGTGATAATATTATAGTGAAAAAAAATTACTAAAAACTTTAAACACGTTTTTCTTGAAATTACTTTTTTTAAAGTTAATAATTATTGCAATTTTTAATTTTTAAATTTTTTATAATTAATAAATTTTTTTATAGAAGTTATTTATATTTTGCTTGTTAATTTTTTTATAAAATTAATAATTAAACAAAAATATTAACATTTCAAAAAAATATATATTCATTTCAACAAAATACAATTGAATAATTTTTATAACAATATATTAATTCCCTACCGCAGAAAAAAGTAGCCCACTTTTTGCATAAGTAGTCCACTTTTCCAAAAATACTATTTATTATTTTTATACTTTACCTTCACTATATTAATTATAAACGTTACATAAAATTTCTGAGTAACATAAAGTAGCTCATTGTCGAATTAAACAACTAAAAAAAAAATTAGTCAGTATAAAAAATATGAATAAGAAGTATAAAGAAGTACTTACTTGAGTCAATTGCTGGCGATTTAGAATAAAAAATCCGTAAGCTGTAAAATTGTACTCTCTTTGAGTATTAATCATTAAAATAATAACAGCTTTAGCAACTTTTTTATCTCCTTCAACCCAACGCGAATTGTACACCGCTTCTGTCAATGATTCAATCTGGTAAATAATCAATTAAATAAAAATACTTAATTTATTATTTAAGATTTTATTTTAATTAAATACTTAGTACCTGTTCAGTTGTAATGTGTGCGCAATTGCAGTAGATTATCATTTGAGAAATCAATAATAAAGCGTGGGGTAAATTTTGAGCGAGTGAAATTTCCGCTCTACCCGCGGCAAAATCCTGAAAATTTAAAAAGTCCAATTTTTATTTCTCTTTTATAAATAATAAATAATTAATAATAAAATATTAAATTTACTTGTTGGAAGGAAAAAATAGTACAACATAGATCTATACCATTTAAAATTATCATCGCCATGACTATCGGACTGTACAGATACGTTATTTGTTGACATACGCTGTCGAAAATTCAAGTAAAAAAATAATCATTACTTACTTTATCATTAAATTTTAAAAAATGTATATACTCACTAGAGTAAGGAACAATGACGTTTTATTACTTCATCAATAGATGATAAATTATTATTATTTTTTCGATAAATGTCAATTATGGAGACATAATCATCCGCAAGCACCTGAATATTAATTTTTTTTAATTATCTATTTGGATAATTTAAAAATAAATTGCTATTTTGGAGCTTTAATTAAAATAAATAAAAAATTAAATTACCATAAAATGAATAGTTAGCACTGTTGTCAAAAATACAAACAACATATCTCCAATAATAATATACGCGCTACCAAAATATGATATGTGGAGTTCCATTAACATCAGGAGTACGTATCTGAAGCGCGTGTCTGTTCTCACAGGGTAAACCACCCCGGTGAAAGCCTGCTCGGTGAAAGTCATAGTCTCGTTTTTCCCCAATGTAAAGTACGTGGTAAGTAACATACTATTTAAATAAATATGATTATAATGACAATTCATTTTTTATTCATGGCATACGTATTTGGAATGCACTGCCAGCTGAGACAGTGGCTGTAGATAATTTGGTTGAATTTAAAAATGCTTGCTCAATAATTTTTTTCAACATGATAATAAATAATTGCAATTATCATTTCGATCTCATTTTTTATTAGCAATGTTGAATTATGACTTTAAATTATTTCTTTGTTATTAAATGATCTATCTGTATTTAATTAAAATTTTTAATTAAATTTATTTATAAACCTTTAATTAATCAATTGATTTTGTACAGAGTTATATTATATACAAATGTAAACCAATTTATCTTAAATACTGATGGCTTTGAGGGAACTTAGGTTCCAGAGTCAAATAAAATTTTTTATCTATCTATTTATAATCATCTAATAAATTTGAAAAAAATTTTAAGTGAAGATAATTACATGTATGGCCGCATTGAGTAGCAAATATTCAATATAAATGCGACTATTAAATACATATGTCTGAGACTCTTGTTAGTATCGACAACTTTCATTATTTGAGCCTTTAAATGAACTCTTTTTCTTGTATTTTGTTCCCAAATTTTATTAATTAATCCAAAAATTTGGTAAACTTTTTTACGGCAAGTCCATATTCTTAAAAGCTGAAAAAAATTTTTTTATTATATGAATATATATAAATATATATTTAATTCTTCGGTAGTTTAGTGGTCAGTATTCCATTTTATAATTATTAATAATAATATAAATAAATAATAATTTTTTTTTTAACTTTAAAAAAAATTTAAAACATGCATTAAGATTTTATAAATTAATATACTTACCTGCAGGATTTTTAAATTTGAAAATTAATTTTTGATTACTGCAATTGAAATATAATTTGAACTAGTTGCATTAGAGTCATAAAATTATTCCAAATAATTAATTTATTTAATAAGAAATTAAAATTGTTAAGAAAAAAAATTTTAGATTGCTTTTCTTAATAAGGGTATTAAAAATAATATTTTTAATAAATTTTATTTAAAAAAAAAATATAATTTTTAATGCATTGTGCTTAAAAAAAAATAAAAAAAAAATAGTGGTTGCAATAAGTTTATTAGGAGCTATTTGAAATAAATAAAATAAAATAAGCTCAGAAAGTACAAAAATAAAAAATAAATAGTGAAAATTACCCTCATCAAAGTCATGCTCATAGAAAAAGCGACAGAAATAATGAAACATGTCATAGAAAAATCTTTACCAAAATAATAAGGCAAAGATGCTACCAAACTGTAAATTAACGATGATAAAAAAAATATACCAGCGATACAAAGAAAAATTTCCCAACATTTAAGTGCGCGTATTTTATAATTTTTATCCACTTCGAAGGCTCTTTCCAAAGAACTCAATCCGACGCATTTCATAACGAATAATTCCACATTGAATAATTGTTTGCACGATGGAATATCGCTTTCGATATTCGTCATCTCCAAATCCAACATTTCCCGCTTTGTCAAATCGAAGACACACTATAAATATAATATTTCTTTGGGGTTTGTATTACTTTGTGAGTAAAATACGACTGCTGTTCGAAGAATATAGAAAGTCAATAGCCGATCGCGTGTGAATAATAAATGAAGCGGTGACAAATGCAAGAAGGGTTGACTTAGAAAATTGCCCGGTAAGAAGTTCGAAGAATATTGCGACAATGGACAGTACATTTTTTACGTTAATATTTTATGAGTTTCCCTAAGAAATAGAGGAATATTTTCTAAATAAAACGTTGCGTGAAGGAAGACTATAATTTTGTCGATTCTTCCTCCCACTCCGTCGCGAGCCAGCGAATCAGCGACTCTGGAGCCGAGCTGCCGTTAGACGGAATGTCGGACAGTGTTCGGGTGACTTGGAAGTTAACTCGTGCTTTTTTATAAACTTCTCCGGCTGGTTCGAAGAAAACAAAGTGATTTGGTCAGTGGAATTTTTTTTTTATATTGCTGATTTATAATTTTTAAAATTAATTAAAGACACTGTGATGATTTTATAGTGAAAAAAATTTACTTGTAACTTTAAACACGTTTTTCTCGAAATTACTTATTTTAAAGTTAATAATTACGCCTTTTTTTTTTTCTTTTGCAGTAGCTCTAGCTAATTATAATACTGAAGTTAGTCAATTTTTAAAATTTTTTTAACAAATTAATTACAATAAAAAAATTATTTTAAAAATGCTCACTTGTAATTTTTTAACTAAATTTTTTTTTATAATAATTTAATTGCTATAAAATTCTAAAAAAATGTCTAATGTCTGTTGACTTCAGTAATTTTTATTTTTAGATTTTTTATAATTAATAAATTAAAAAAAAAAAAGTTTATATTTTCTGTTAATTTTCTTTAAAAATTAATAATTTAATAAAAATATCAATATTTAAAAAAAATATATTTAGTTCAAGAAAATTTAATAAGTTTTTTAAAAATTTAAATAATATTTAGTAATTAAAAAAAAAAAATTTTTAATGTCAAATTAAAAATATTAAATTTATTATTAAAAATTAATAATAACTATTATTAAAATAAATAACTTTTAATAATATTTAGTAATTAAAAAAAAAAAATTTTTTAATACCAGAAAAACAATTCCAAATTTTTTTATTGTAAAATTAAAAATAACTGTTATTAAACTAAATAACTTTTAATAAAATTTATTAATTAAAAAAGAATATTTCTTTTTTTTTAAATTAAATTTAAATAAAAATTCAAACTTACCGCTACCTGACGCGAATCTTCCCAACTACCTCCAGTTCCCCCGTAGATATAAACGCAATCTTCCCTTCCAGTGCTTGCTTAACCACTCACTAACCACTAACCTCTGTAACACAAAAAAAAAAAACACTATCAGTTAAGTAAGTGACCTTGCAGTGCATTGTAGTAAAAACACGTGTTATAAGTAAACAAAAATGTCAACGGTAGTGCCAGTGGGTAAGAATTTCAAAGAACACAACAAGATCTTCAAAGAAAACCGTCGAAAATGGCGCGAGGAGCGTTTGATGAAGAAAATGGCCGCTTCTAAGCCCACCAATTCTTCTCCACCAGAGTCTGACTCTAATTCTGCACCTGAGGTGCCTAAAAAAGTGGTTCCAACTTTATCAATCGCAGTTCCTGGGTCTATATTAGACAACGCACAGTCCCAAGAATTGCGGACGTACCTAGCTGGGCAAATCGCAAGAGCGGCTTGCGTTTACCAGGTAGATGAAGTGGTGGTCTTTGACGACCAGGGTGAGATCACGGAATTGGAAAGACATTCTAAGAAGGTTAAGGTTGAGACCACCTGGCAGACTGAAGGGAATAGCACAGATGTGGCTTATAGAAGAGCTTGCCTACAATTGGCCAGGATCCTTCAGTACTTGGAGTGTCCCCAGTACTTGAGGAAGTACTTCTTCCCTTTGCACAAAGATCTGCAATTTGCAGGATTGTTGAACCCTTTGGATGCTCCGCACCATCTTAGGCAGAACGACTATTGCCAGTTCAGAGAGGGCGTTGTGGTAGACAAGCCGCTGAAGCCTGGAAGAGGCTCCCAAGTTAATTGCGGATTGTTAAGGGACGTTGAGATTGATAAGACGATTAGTCCTAATCTCAGGGTCACTGTTAAGATCCCGGAAGCGATTGACGGTAAAAAGATCAAGGGCCAGGTTGTGAGTCCAAGGACTCCCAAGGAAAATGGAATCTACTGGGGATATTCTGTGAGAATTGCGAGGAGCTTGTCGGAGATTATTGAAAAGTGCCCCTATAAGGAAGGCTATGATGTTATTGTAGGTACTTCGGATAAAGGAAAAAGTGTTGATCACCTGGATGATGGAGCGCTGGTTTATAGGAGAGGCTTGATCGTCTTCGGAGGACTCGCGGGACTTGAAGCGGCGCTTGAAGCTGATCCCAAGCTGAATTTTCAGGATCCCAGGTTGCTCTTTGCGGAGTATGTTAATACTTGTCCGAGGCAAGGGTCTAGGACGATTAGGACCGAGGAGGCGATTCTGATCAGTCTTGCGGAGATGAGGAAGAAAATGGTACCCTGGAATGAATTGTAATTTTGAGTGAATAAAAGGTTTTTTTTTTTTAATGGATTTTTTGGTCTTTTTTTTTAAGTTAAAATATATTGATTAGGTAACGGAAAATATATATATTTTATTCTTGTATTTTTAGAGTGTTAACAATTTTTAGTTTGTTAAGTATTTTGTAACTGATTCCTTTAGGGTTGATATTGTCTTTTTTTGGTCGGGTGAATTTATCACAGCTGTTCCTGAGACTATCATATTTGCTCCAGCCTGGAAATTATATTATTATTATTATTAAATTGCACTATTTTCTTAAATATTGATGTTTTGAAAGATATAAGCTCATCATGATGTTAGACTCATCAAGAGCTTTCATTTGAGTACCCACATCCATTTTTGATATATTTTTCATATACACATATATATATAGTATATATAAATATATAAAATATATGAAAAATTGATGTGGGTACTCAAATGAAAGGTCTTGATGAGTGTAATGTCAGGATGAGTTTATATCTTTAAAAATGTCAATAATTTAAAAATTATATTGTATTTTGTTAACTTGTGAGATTTTTTAAGATATAAACTTATTATGATGTTACGCTGGTCAAGAGCTTTCATTTGAGTACCCACATGCATTTTTGACATATTTTTCATATATACATTTATATAATATATATAAATATATAAAATATATGAAAAATTGATGTGGGTACTCAAATGAAAGGTCTTGATGAGTGTAACATCAGGATGAGCTTATATCTTTAAAAATGTCAATAGTTCACAAGATACAAGGTAATTTCTTAATTACTGACATTTTTAAAGATATAAGCTCATCATGATGTTACACTCATCAAGAGCTTTCATTTGAGTACCCACATGCATTTTTCATATATACATATATATATAGTATATATAAATATATAAAATATATGAAAAATTGATGTGGGTACTCAAATGAAAGGTCTTGATGAGTGTAACATCAGGACGAGCTTATATCTTTAAAAATGTCAATAGTTCACAAGATACAAGGTTATTTGTTAATTATGTAATTATTACCTTAGCACAAATATCAATAGTGCTAGGACCAACTCCACCATCAACTTCAATATCCAGATCAGGATAATTCTCCCTGAGCCACTTGACCTTGGTCATTTGGCTCTCCATGAACTTCTGCCCGCCAAACCCAGGTTCAACTGTCATCACCAGTACCATGTCCGCCAAGTCAACATACTCTGTTACTACATCCACCGGAGTTCCGGGATTCAGAGCCACTCCAACCTACAATTTAAATTAATTTAATTTTAATAAATTATAATAATTTCAATTAATTTTATTTCAATAAATAATCGTCAATAATAAATTATTATTATTATTAATAATAATAATAATTACCTTCATACCAGCTTCTCTTATTTTCTTACAAACAGCCTTGACATCATCAGCTGATTCAACATGAAAAATGTACCGGTCAACTCCGGCGTCAGCCATCGGTTCAATCCACTGGAAATAAAAAAATAAATTTAAAATATATAAACAAAACGTATATTTAATTACTGATAATAATAATTTATGGTAAGTTTATATCGTGTTATATTTAATATTTAATAATTGATAATTCATATATTTGTAAAATTATATTCACCTGATCAGGTTTCGTCACCATCATGTGGGTCTCGAAGACTACGTCCTTGATTTTCCTGCGCAAGCATTTCACAACAGGGTGGCCGAAGGTCATGTTGGGAACAAAATTACCGTCCATTACGTCCAAGTGCAAGTAGTCCGCTCCATTTGTTACTAATTTTGCTGACTCTTCGTACAGGATTGATAAATCTGCGTTCAATATTGATGGTCCAATTTTAGCTGTCAATTTTTTGGCCATTTTTTTTATGGGAAAATTATTCCTGAAACATTTTTATTTTAGTTAATTTTTATTTATCAGAAAAATTGATAATTTTTAATTTTTAAAAATTAGTAAAACATAATAATTTTTTCTTAAATAAATTTTAATAAAAACTAAACATATATTAATAATAAAAAGAAATTATGAATTGTAAGTTTTAAAATAATTTTTCTTTACAAAAAAAATTATTCAAATTTTAGATTTTTTATAAAAAGAAATCCAATTTTTTATAAAAAAAAAAATATTGAATTTTAAAATAATTATTTATTACAAAAAAATTATTAAAATTTGACAGTTTTTTTTATAAAAAATTTTTTTTCTAGTATTTTATTAAAAAAAATCCAATTTAAAATAAAAAAAAAACAATATTAATTTTTAAAAAAGATTTTTTTTTAAGAAAAATTATTAAAATTTGACAGATTTTTTACTAAAGAATTTTTTTTTCAATATTTTAATAAAAAATCCAATTTTTTATCGAAAAAATCAATATCAATTTTTTGAATAATTTTTTTTTTACAAAAAAATTATTAAAATTTAACAGATTTAAAAATAAATAATTTTTTTTTTCCAATATTTTAATAAAAAAAATCCAATTTTTTATTAAAAAAAAAAATATGTCAATTTTTAAAATAATTTTTTTTTGCAAAAAAATCATCAAAATCTGACAAATATTTTTTTTTAGTATTTTAATAAAAAAAACCAATTTTTTATCAAAAAAAACTATATTAATTTTTTTCATATTTTAATTAAAAAAATCAAATCTTAAAAAAAAACACATTTTAATTTTTTAAAATAAATTAAAAAAAATTTTTTTTTAGTTTAAAAAAAAATCTAAAAATTTTAATTTTATAAAAATTTTAATTTTATAAAAATTAATAAATGCAATTTTTAAAAAATACTTTATTTTTTTAAATAATTGAGTTTAACCTCAAAAAAAAAAATAATTTACAAACATATGGAAAGAAAAAAGTAATTAAGCTTACCTTTAAAAAAATCAAAGTCAAAAAATTAATAAGCTCAAAAAAAAATTTTAAATTAATAAATTATCATGAATTCCCTGGCTTAAATAACTTTTAAACTGAATAATAACAATAAACTTAAATTAACAGTCATTGTTATTATTTTGTTTTTTTTGTGAGTTCCATAGTTTATAATTTTGACAGCAGAGGCGCTAGTGTAGTTTTCTTAACAAAAAATGTCCACTGTCTTACGTAGTCGCTGCTGTCGCTGCGACAATTTTATGCGCCAATGAAAATCCTCGTGGGCTATATAATAATTGACAAATATTTATGCGACACTGCAGGAAATCCATCCATGATCCAGTTCAACTCGTTGCTCTCGAGCCAGGCATGTGCTGAAATCAATACAAATTTATAAAAAATAAAATATATTAAAAGGTAAAATTGGTATTTTGCTGTTGCTGTTAGGAAATAAAAGGTGAGAAAAAATAATTTTTATAGATGAAATAAAATAAAAAAAAAATATTTATTTAAATCTTGAGGGTGTTTTTTATTCATTTAAATTTATTAATTTTTTATAGAAAAAATGAAGTACATACTAGTGACTGGTGGAGTAATTAGCGGTATTGGCAAGGGAGTTATTGCAAGTTCATTTGGGACAATATTAAAAGAATGCGGAATTGCTGTGACGTCGATTAAAATTGATCCGTATATTAATATTGATGCTGGAACATTTTCTCCGTATGAGCATGGTAATTTTTATTCATTTTTTGTATTAATTGTTATTAATATTGTTTAAATTAATTTTTTTAAGAGTTTTGTTGTTAATTTTAGAATTTTTGGCAAGTGATAATTTTTTATTAATACGTAGGTGTGTTTTTTATAGATTTTATATATAATAGAATACAATTGTCGGATCGAACACGCGGTCCCGCTTTTTTCGCCACGTGATTGGCCGACCATTTTGTTTGTGAAGTTTATTTGAATTTTTAATGATCGTTTGTGACTGATAATTCTTTTTTTAATTTATAAGCTGATAGAAAATTAAGTAGAATTTATAGAAAGTGGAAAATTATAGAGAGAAAAACTGAAGAGAGTTGAAGTTGATGATGTCAGCTGATTTTTTGGAGACTTTTTGGAGTTTTTATTAAAATTTATTGAATAATATTTTTAAATTCTTAATTATAATTATTTTTTATTGATATTTTAATAAGAAAAAAAGTTTTTTTTTTTTATAGTTTAAATTGTAGAATTTTGTGTTAAATAATTTAATAGTTTTGAAAGTATAAAAAGTTATTATAAAGGTATCTATTTTTCAAAATTTTATAATAATAATATAAATAATAGTTGAATCAAGATTTTTTGACATACTATTATTATTATCTATATTATTAAAAAAATAAGAAAAATTTTGTGTCCGGGATAGTCATATGATAAAATCGGTCTTTTTAATAGAATTTAGTGTCATTGCAAAGGTCTAGATATACATAATTAAGAAATGAGCTTGTATCTTGTGAACAATTGACATTTTTAAAGATGTAAGCTCATCCTGATGTTACACTCATCGAGACCTTTCATTTGAATATCCACATTAATTTTTCATATATTTTATATATTTATATTTACTATATATATAAACATATGGAAAATATATCAAAAATGCATGTGAGTACTCAAATGAAAGCTCTTGATGAGTGTAATATCGAGATGAGCTTATATCTTTAAAAATATCAGTAATTAAGAAATGAGCTTGTATCTTGTAAAAACTGACATTTTTAAAGATATAAGCTCATCTTGATGTTACACTCATCAAGACCTTTCTTTTGAATACCCACATACATTTTTCATATATTTTATATATTCATATATATTACATATATGTATATATAAAAAATATATCAAAAATTCATGTGGGTACTCAAATGAAAGCTCTTGATGAGTGTAACATTATGATAAGCTTATATTTTTAAAATATAAACTATATATACTACATTTTTAAAAAATTACCTTTTATCTTGTGAAATATTGACATTTTTAAAGATATAAGCTCATCCTGATATTACACTCATCGAGACCTTTCATTTGAGTACCCACATCAATTTTTTATATATTTTATATATTTATATATATTACATATATGTATATATGAAAAATATATCAAAAATTCATGTGGGTACTCAAATGAAAGCTCTTGATGGGTGTAATATCGAGATGAGCTTATATCTTTAAAAATGTCAGTCATTAAGAAATGAGCTTGTATCTTGTGAAAAACTGACATTTTTAAAGATATAAGCTCATCTTGATGTTACACTCATCAAGACCTTTCTTTTGAATACCCACATCCATTTTTTATATATTTTATATATTCATATATATTACATATATGTATATATAAAAAATATATAAAAAATTCATGTGGGTACTCAAATGAAAGCTCTTGATGAGTGTAACATTATGATAAGCTTATATTTTTAAAATATAAATTATATATACTACATTTTTAAAAAATTACCTTTTATCTTGTGAAATATTGACATTTTTAAAGATATAAGCTCATCCTGATATTACACTCATCGAGACCTTTCATTTGAGTACCCACATCAATTTTTTATATATTTTATATATTTATATATATTACATATATGTATATATGAAAAATATATCAAAAATTGATGTGGGTACTCAAATGAAAGCTCTTGATGGGTGTAATATCGAGATGAGCTTATATCTTTAAAAATGTCAGTCATTAAGAAATGAGCTTGTATCTTGTGAAAAACTGACATTTTTAAAGATATAAGCTCATATTGATGTTACACTCATCGAAACCTTTCATTTGAGTACCCACATCAATTTTTCATATATTTTATATATTTATATATATTACATATATGTATATATAAAAAATATATAAAAAATTCATGTGGGTACTCAAATGAAAGCTCTTGATGAGTGTAACATTATGATAAGCTTATATTTTTAAAATATAAATTATATATACTACATTTTTAAAAAATTACCTTTTATCTTGTGAAAAACTGACATTTTTAAAGATATAAGCTCATATTGATGTTACACTCATCGAAACCTTTCATTTGAGTACCCACATCAATTTTTCATATATTTTATATATTTATATATATTACATATATGTATATATGAAAAATATATCAAAAATTCATGTGGGTACTCAAATAAAAGCTCTTGATAAGTGTAACATTAACATGAACTTATGTCTTCAAAAACTTCAATATTTAAGAAAGTAAAGTGCAATTTAACAAAAGCTATTTAATAAACAAAATTTTATTTATCTATAGGTCACTACGTCAGTCACGTAGTGACTGCAAAGTTGCTAGTTATTATTATTATAAAAATGAAATTAATGTAACATACCAATTAATTCCAGGTGAAGTTTACGTCCTTGACGATGGTGGAGAAGTGGACCTTGACCTCGGTAACTACGAGCGATTCCTGGATATTACCTTGCACCGTGACAACAACATAACCACCGGCAAAGTGTACCAGCATGTCATCAACAAGGAGCGCCATGGTGACTACCTCGGCAAAACAGTCCAAGGTAAGTCTCATCACAAACTTCCCCTAAAAAAAAAATAATACTAAAATTATTAAACACTACTAGAAATTAATTTGCGCGCGAAAGCGCGCACCTGATTATAGAGTTTGCATATTCCAAGCGTCACATAAAAAAATTGTTGAATTTTTAGTAAATTTTATTAAACAAGAATTTAAAAATTAATAATTGTCAACTAAAATTCAACAAATTATTACCAAAAATATCTTTATGTCACTTGGAATATTTTCATACATGCTTATAATATATTTGACCAATCACATTACGAATAGTTTACAACACATAATTTTTCATCTTCCCTAGTAGCAATTTGGTAAAAGCCTTGTGCCAGCATGGATCAAGATACTTTAGAAAGGTTTTAGATCAAGAATTGGTCCAGATTCTTGACCAAGATTATTGGCCAAGACTTGAGCCAGACTGTAGTTAGAATTTGTCAAGAATTTGACCAGCAATCTGGGGCCATCTATTGCTAAAGTTTGGGACTATCCTATAGAGTAGAGCTTCTCATTCTATTAAAAAATATTTAACTATTTCTTGCGATAATTCAACTTTGTACATATCGTAGCAAGCTAAATTAATTTTTTAAACTTGTTGACTAGACTATAAATCAAAACCACTGCAATACTATAGTTTTGACATTCAAGTGGAAAGGAGGGAAATAGGTAAGCGCTCGTCGTTTTTTGCGTTTCTCAAGCAAGTCTATGTTAGGACTGTGGGCCAAGAATCTGGTGAAATTCTGGGCACAGACTGTCCCAAGTCTGCCACCAGTCTGGATAAAGAATCTTGATCAAGTGTCTTGGTCGAAAATTGTCCAATTCTTTACAAAGTGCTTCTCCAAGTATCTTGCCAAAAAGTCTTCCCCAATTCCATTGCTACTAGGGTTAATTTTATTACAGAAATGATAATTAATAAAACATTTCCAGTGGTGCCTCACATAACCGACTGCATCCAAGAATGGGTCGAAAGAGTGTCCCAGCAGCCGGTAACAGAGTCCAACAGTCAACCTCGGGTCTGTGTAATAGAACTCGGCGGGACAATAGGAGACATAGAGGGCATGCCTTTTGTAGAAGCGTTCCGTCAGTTCCAGTTCCGCGTCAAAAAAGAGAACTTCTGCGTGGCGCACGTGTCGCTTGTTCCACAACCACGGAGCACAGGCGAGCCTAAAACAAAGCCGACTCAAGCTTCAGTTCGGGAACTTCGCGGCCTGGGCCTATCACCTGATTTGATAGTCTGCCGCTCGGAGCAGCCAATCGGGCCCTCAGTTAAAGACAAAGTATCCAACTTCTGCCACGTGGCTCCGGAACAAGTCATCACAATCCACGATCTCAGCTCCATCTATCGTGTTCCATTATTAATGGAGTCTCAAGGAGTCATCGAGTTCCTCAACGAGCGGCTGCAGCTGGATCTTCCGCACGTAGGGCCAGAAAGGCCAAGGAGCTTCATGCGCAAGTGGCGCGACCTAGCGGATAGATTTGACCACCTGAGAAAAGAAGTCAATATTGCTCTTGTTGGGAAATATACTAAGTTAGAAGACGCTTATGCTTCTGTTACTAAAGCGTTGCAGCATGCGAGCTTAGAAGTGGGTTATAAATTGAATTTAACTTACATTGAAGCGGCTAATTTGGAAAATGGAACTCTTGCGGAAAATCCTGTGCTTTATCACGAAGCTTGGCAGAAATTGTGCAAGAGCGATGGCGTTATTGTTCCCGGAGGGTTTGGCAAGAGAGGAATTGAGGGAAAAATTTCAGCTTGTAAGTGGTGCAGGGTCAATTCTAAACCGATGTTGGGAATTTGTCTGGGATTGCAAGTCGCTGTTATTGAATTTGCGAGGAATGTTTTGGGACTGGAAGCTGCTAATAGTATGGAGATTAATCCTGAGACAGAGCATCCGGTTATTGTTGATATGCCGGAGTATAATGGCGATGAGAAAGGAGGGACTATGAGGTTGGGCAAAAGGTATGTCAAGTTTAGACTATATAATTAGAAATTGAGTTATCTTGTGAACTATTGATATTTTTTAAAATATAAGCTCGTCTTGATGTTAGACTTAAAGAGAGCTTTCATTTGAATACCCACATCAATTTTTCATATATTTATGTATATTATATATATGTATATATGAAAAATATATAAAAAATGCATGTGGGTACTCTAATGAAAGCTCATGATGAGTGTAACATCAGGATGAGCTTATATCTTTAAAATATGAATTATATGTATTAAATAATTAAGAAATTACCTTGGATCTTGTGAACTATTGACATTTTTGAAGATATAAGCTCATTTTGATGTTTGATAGATCAAGAGCTTTCATTTGAGTACCCACATCAATTTTTCATATATTTTACATATTTATATATATTACATATATGTATATATGAAAAATATATCATAAATGCATGTGAGTACTCAAATGAAAGCTCTTGATGAGTGTAACACCGGGATGAGCTTATATTTTCAAAAATGTCAATAATTAAGAGATGACCCTGTATCTTGAGAACTATTGACATTTTTAAAGATATAAGCTCATCTCGGTGTTATACTCATCGAGACCTTTAATTTGAGTACCCACATCAATTTTTCATATATTTTACATATTTATATGTATTACATATATGTATATATGAAAAATATATCAAAAATGCATGTGGGTACTCAAATGAGAGCTCTCGATTAGTGTAATATCATGATGAGTTTATATTTTAAAAAATATCATAAGTTGACAAAATACAATATAATTTCTCAATTATTAACATTTTTTAAGATACAAGCTCACCTCGACATTACATTCATCAAGACCTTTCATTTAAGTACCCACATCCATTTTTCATATATATTATATATTTATATATATTACATATATGTATATATGAGAAATATATCATAAATCCATGTGGGTACTCAAATGAAAGCTCTCGATAAATTTAATATCAAGATGAGCTTATATTTTAAAAAACATCAATATTTAAGAAACTACAATGCAATTTAACAAGAGGCTTTATTCAATAAACCAAAATTCTATTTATTTATAGTCCACTACAGCAGTCACGTAGTGACTGCCAGATTGCTAGTTGATATTTATCAAGTTATAAATCTTTGAAATTTTTATATTAGAAAATTATTTATGACATATCAATTAGAAAATTAACTCAAATTTATAAAAAAAATCTCCTTAGAGACTCTCTCCTTATAGAAACAGTAATAAAATTCATTTTTTAAATTAAAAATTTTGAATTAAATTTTTTTTTTAGATTTACCAAATTCAAAGAATCAACACCATCTGTGATAAAAGCCCTATACGGAAGCGTCGACGGAGTAGAAGAGCGACATCGCCACAGGTACGAAGTAAACCCAGCGTTTGTGAGCAACCTCGAAGCCGCGGGGCTTAAATTTGTTGGCCAGGACACAACCGGCCAGAGGATGGAAATAATTGAGCTAGAAGGTCACGATTATTATGTAGCTACTCAGTATCATCCTGAGTACTTGTCCAGGCCGATGAAACCTTCAGCACCCTTCTTAGGGCTGATTTTAGCTAGTGTTGGAAAATTAAAAAGCTACTTAGCAAAAGGGTGCCGACTTACCCCCAGGAACTTGAGCGACAATGACAGTGATGAGGAGGAACAGAAAATTGTCAAGGCCAAGGAGACTAAGTCAGATTAAACCTGAAAAAAAAAAAAAAATGTAAAATAAGTTTTGTTTTTTCACGAACAAAAATCTTGATATTTATTTTTTAATATCCAATTTATAGATTATTTTTAATTGTACAATATGATATTTACATTTTTAATGTAATTGTCTTCTAGGAATTTTTTTACCTAAAAAATCATTGTTTTATTTATGAATAATTAATTAGTATTTTTTTTCTTTTTTTACATTAAAAAAATATAAAATTTAGCGATATTTACATTTATATAAATAAAAAAAAATTAATTTTAATTTATAATTAAAATAAGATTTTTTTTTTAAATAAATTTATTAAAAAAATTGTTAATTATTTTTTTTCCGACTTAATTAATAAATAAAATTTATTAAAATATTTTTTTTAAATTAAATTAAACTTACCTTAAAAATAAAAGTTTGAATTTGAATTTAAGCTTTTCCCGCCAGCACCAATCACAAGAGTTTTTTTTACCGCCAAGCGGTAACTTACCACCGTTTTCAACGGAGCGACATTCTAAAAAAATTATTCAACTTTCTGGGGTATAAATGGTATAAATCAGCTGACTAGCCTAAAAATAAGAGTAACAAAGTATATATATATTAGAGGGTTTGTTTACTAACAAATGATACCTGTCAGTTTACATCACAATTATTTGTAATAATTAAGGATGACTATTCATAATTTATATATTTTTTCTAAAAATGGAGTTTTGTTGTATTATAACGAGTGGAATCGATTGAACAAATCTGGCATTACCAAAGAAGAGGTAAGTTTAGATTTTATTTCTTTTTGTAAAAAAAATCTATCTATATTATTAAGAGAATAAAGAAAATTTGTCTCCAGGATACATAATTAAGAAATGATCTAGTATCTTGTGAACTGTTGATATTTTTAAAGATATAAGCTCATCCTGATGTAACAGTCGTCGAGACCTTTCATTTGAGTGCCCACATCAATTTTTCATATATTTTATATATTTATATGTATATCATATATATGTATATAAGAAAATTATATCAAAAATGCATGTGGGTACTCAAATAAAAGCTCTTGATGAGTGTCACATCGGAATGAGCTTATATCTTATATATATAACATATTTAAGAAATTACCTTTTATCTTGTGAAATATTGACATTTTTAAAAATATAAGCTCATTCTGATATTACACTCATAGAGACCTTTCATTTGAGTACCCACATCAATTTTTCATATATTTTATATATTTATATATATCATATATATGTAAATATGAAAAATGCATGTAGGTACTCAAATGAAAGCTCTTGATGAATGTAACATCAGGATGAGCTTATATCTTTAAAATATTACATATTTAAGAAATGACCTTTTATCTTGTGAAATATTGATATTTTTAAAGATATAAGCTCATCCTTACATTACTCTCATCGAGACCTTTAATTTGAGTACCCACATCAATTTTTTATATATTTATATATACTATATATATATGTATATATGAAAAATATATGAAAAATGCATGTGGGTACTCGAATGAAAGCTCTTGATGAGTGTAACATCATGATGAGCTTATATCTTTAAAAATGTCAGTAATTAAGAAATCACCTTGTATCTTGAGAACTATTGAGATTTTTAAAGATATAAGCTCATCCTGATGTTACACTCATCAAGACCTTTCATTTGAGTACCCACATCAATTTTTCATATATTTTATTTATTTATATATATTACATATATGTATATATGAAAAATATATAAAAAATGCATGTGGGTACTCAAATGAAAGCTCTTGATGAATATAACATCATGATGAGGTTATATCTTAAAAAACTTCAATATTTAACAAAAGCCCTTATATATATTCATTTCAGGAAGCTAAACTGATGTACGGAATGTTGTTCTCAATAAAATCCTTCGTGAACAAAATCTCACCTCTGGACCCCAAAGAAGGGTTCCTCTACTACAAAACCAGCAAATACTCACTCCACTACCTCGAAACTCCTTCCGGCCTCAATTTTGTCCTGAACACCGACACCGCTTCGCAGAACGTCCGAGAGCTTCTTCAGCAGCTCTACCGGCAAGTCTACGTCGAGTACGTCGTAAAGAACCCCTTCTGCAAATTAAACGAGCCAATACAGAGTGAATTGTTCAAAAGCAAAGTTGACGAGCTGATGAAAAAATCTCCTATATATTTAAATCGTTCATTGTAAAATTCAATATTAAATATTCATTATTATTAATTTTATTATAATTATTATAATCATAATAGTACATTAATTTTATTTTATAAATTGTTATTTTGGCATCAAATTATTTTTAATAATTGATATCGAAGCGGACTGACCTTAATTTTTTTTTAAGCCATTTCTTTACAATTAAATTGATTATAATTATATTTTTTTTTTTTTTTTTCCAAGTCCGATCGCTGAAAATCACATTTTTTATTTTTTTTTTTAATTATGAAAGAGCGTAAAAAATTTTTTTTTGCTCATAAAAAAATTTAATTAAATTTTTTACTCCAATAAAGAGATTGAAAAAATTACTCAAAAAATTATATTACAGCGATCAAAATTTTTTAATTAATTATTATTATTAATAATAATAATAATTTATGATAATATATTGACTATACCTACGGCTCGTATATTTCTTAATTATATATATACACCTCGTGCAATTTAAAAAAAAAAAAAAAAGAAAAAAAAATTTAGAATTTTGTTCTGCTAGTCCGGTCTTGAATTTTTTTTTTTAATTTTTCAGTCTTTAATTTATACTTTCAAAGAAAATGTTTTTTTTTTTTTTAAAAATAATTTTTTAATTACAAACTTCCCCCACCCGTTGAATTATTATTTAATTAATTTAATTAATTAGTCAAGAGCGATGACTGTGACGGGAGCAGAGTTTGTAACAGAGTTCCCGGTTGGAATCGATGTTGGCGATGTTGGCGTAGTTGAACTAGAGGCCGGGCTTGGCTCCTCAATAACTGGCAAACGTTTATTAGATTCACTTACGGCTGAAGAGGTCTGGTTGTGGAAGAAAATGCTCCGCAGTGCTGCTACGTTTGTTTTGTCACGGACTTCTAGTTCTAATGATTCTGGCTCGTCGTTTGATATTTGGCTTCTGAAAAAATATTTTTGTAATTATTTAAAAAAAAAATTTTTTTTAAAAGGTAATTAAGAAATGACCTTGTATCTTGTGAAATATTGACATTTTTAAAGATATAAGCTCATCTTGATGTTACGCTTATCGAGACCTTTCATTTGAGTACCCACATCAATTTTTCATATATTTTATATATATGTATATATGAAAAATATATCAAAAATGCATGTGGGTACTCAAATGAAAGGTCTTGATGAGTATTAAGTCAGGATGCGTTCATATCTTAAAAAATGTCAGTAATTGAGAAATTATATTGTATTTTATCAACTAATGATATTTTTAAAGATATAAACTTATAATGATGTTACACTCATCAAGAGCTTTCATTTGAGTACCCACATGCATTTTTGATATATTTTTTATATATACATATATATAGTATATATAAATATATAAAATATATGAAAAATTGATGTGGGTACTCAAATGAAAGCTCTTGATAAATGTAACATCAAAATGAGTTCATATCTTAAAAAATGTCATTAAATAAGAAATGACATTGTATCTTGTCAACTATTGACATTTTTAAAGATATAAGCTCATCCCGATGTTACACTCATCGAGACCTTTCATTTGAGTACCCATATCAATTTTTCATATATTTCATATATTTATATATATTATATATATGTATATATGAAAGATGCATGTGGGTACTCAAATGGAAGCTCTTGATGAGTGTAACATCATAATAAGTTTATATCTTAAAAATGTCATTAATTAAGAAATAACCTTGTATCTTGAGAACTATTGACATTTTTAAAGATATAAGCACATCTTTACATTATACTTCTCGAGACCTTTCATTTGAGTACCCACATCGATTTTTCATATATTTCATATATTTATATATATTATATATATGTATATATGAAAAATGCATGTAGGTACTCAAATGAAAGCTCTTGACGAGTGTAACGTCATGATGAGCTTATATCTTAAAAAACATCAATATTTAAGAAAGTACATTGGATTTTAATAAAGCAAAATTATTACCTAGCCAATTTAAAATTATCACCATCATCAGCGTCCTTCTTCTTCTTACTCCTCAAACTAAGGGCCCTGTCGTCCCTCTTATTATCATCAGCCTCAATAAAACTGACATGATCATCAAACCTAACCCTCTCTGAGCCGCCATCTTCATTGCCACCATTACTAGCTCCAGGAGTCCAAGTACTCGAGTCACTGTGCTGGCGGTCCAAGGTGGGCCTTCTGCGAGCCCTTTTGGCCAATCCAGCAGCAATTTCCTCCAGCGAGCTGAGAGAAGCGGCCTGACCAGCAGACTCAACATTAACCGAATTCGTTGTTTCATTAATGGCGTCGGATTTAGTAGTATCCATTTTAAAATTAAGAACAGACCCGGCTAGAGCTCGGGTAGAAGCAGCGCCATCATCGGCGGCTATAGAAGCATTGACGGATTTTTCTGACAAGCTTGTAGCAGCTGAAGCGGTCTCGCTGCACAGGCTGAATCGCTGGGTCGAGGTTACGTCAGCTTGGACCTCTAATCTTTGACCTCCAGGAAGGACACTCGAGGCAATGCTGCCAGCCAAGCTTGTTCCCGCCAAAGCGACGTTGCTAGCGCTCTCGCGGTCGTTCTCACGGCCCAGTTTCTCCAGCTGGCTGCCGCTTCCGAGAGACAAAGACGCTTCGCCGATAGATGGATTCCCTCCGCGGTGGCTCGCTACGTCGATTGACGCGGCATCTGTGGCAGAATTTAAAAGTTTTAATTAAGGAAATCCACGCAAAGTAGTAAAATTTTTAAAACTTCCCGAAAATTTGTAAATTTAATCTACACGAAAAGAACAAGATGACACTGGATATCATCTTAAATTATACTAAGTGAAAAAAAATTTCAGATAGTAGCTAGTATAATCCAGATTACAATGAGTATAATCCAGATATCACACAGTATAATCCAGATTACAATGAGTAAAATCCAGATATCACACAGTATAATCCAGATTACAATAATTATAATCCAGATATCACACAGTATAATCTTGATTATTTTAACTACTGTCTAAAATTTTTTTTTCACCACAGATATCACTGAGTATAATCTGGAATGAGTAAATTTATCTCCTTAAGCGAAAGAGTTTTAGTTACCTCCTATGTTCCGCGCTCCCAGCGCCCCCATCAACTCGTTCTCGTCGTCAAAGTCGAACCGCACTCCAGAGCCATCTGTTGACACTCCACAACCACCACTTCGGCAAAGCGACACTGGTACCACGCCGTAGACGTAGAATAACAATATTGGAACTCCTATTCCTACGGCTAAGCCTGCTAGGACTGGTGAGACCAGAATCTGAAAAAAAGAGTGGGGGTTAAAATTAAAAAAAAATTTTTTTTGAACTTTCCAGAACGTCTAAGAAATAAAATAAACTTTCTAGGAGGTCTAGAAAATTCAATAAACTTTCTAGAAGTTCTAGATTATTTAATGAAATTATAATAAAAAAATTTTAGAACTATCTAGGAGGTCTAGAAAAAAATCAACTTTCTAGAAGTTCTAGATTATTTTAACAAAAATTTTTTTAATTTTCTAGTAAGTCTAGAAAATTAGATAAGCTTTTTAGAAGTTCTAGATTATTTAAAAAATTTTTTAGACTTTCTAGGTCTAGAAATTTAAATAAACTTTCTAGAAGATCTAGATTATTTAATAAAATTAAAAAAAAAATTTTTGAACTTTCTAGGAGGTCTAGAAAATTAAATAAACTTTCAAGAAGTTCTAGATTATTTAATAAAATTAAAAAAAAAAAAATTTTTATTTTCTAGGTCTAGAAAATTAAATAAACTTTTTAGAAGTTTTAAATTATTTAAAATTTTTTTTTAGACTTTCTAGAAGGTCTAGAAAATTAAATAAACTTTCGAGAAATTCTAGATTATTTAATAAAATTAAAAAAAATTATTTTTTGTCTTTTTTTGCCTTCAAAAAAGTCACGAAAATGTTTTATAAAATAATTTTTGGTTAAAAAATTTCTAAAAGAACTTACAACGCCATCTGTTAGTAGTATATTTAATTATAAAATCGTGGAGGGGGTATATGACGTCATAAGAGGTTGGCAAACGAGCAAAGAGTGTGTTCTAAAACACGAAGCGCAGAAATTGCTTTTTTTTACTTATTTATTCATAATTAACTTAATATTAATATAAATTTAAATTATTTGCAAAAATAATTTTTAAAAAATTAATTTTTTTTTCTAAAATTATTAATTAAATAATTATATTATATTGAGTAATATTTAGGAAATAATTTATTTATTTTTTCTAATAAAAATCAATACCTCCATAAATTAACCAACAAATTAAAACTCATAAGTGGTCTTAGATTCTCGACAGTGTCATCCTCTAATAACAATAATGCCATCACTAATAATAACAATAATAATAATACACGACACAAGTAAGGGAGCGGAAAGATATTGATTGAAGGGAGGAGTGCGCGCACACACCTACCAGGTTCCCACCCGATTCCGTCGGCACCTAAATTCACTTGCTCTCGTGGTACCGTCGGCTCTAGAAGTGCTTCGCAATTTTATTGTTTAAATAATTGTCATGTAAAATAAATAATAATAATTATTGTTATTATTATTATTATTAATATTTCTGGAACAAAAGGAAAAGGAAGCGGATGAAGAGGTAGAAAAAAAAAAAAAAAAAAAAAAAAACGGAAGTGAATGTAAGCGACCAGAAAGAGTGTAAGTGAAGAAAAAAAAATTACGATCGGGATATTTATTAAATTGAGGATCGAGGGGGAGTTTTAGTAAAAGAGAGGGGGAAGATAGAAGAGAGAGAAGACTAGGAAATAATTTAAACGTGGACGCGCCCAGTCTGCTATGATCTGTCGGTGCGTTAAAATAATCCTCAGCTGTAGCGGTTAATTTTATTTATTTATTTAATAAATTTTTTTATTATTATTATTAAAACTTTGGTGGTGGGGGAAAAGACGAAAATGTCCGACAGTGAGGACACTGACGGCTCGGGAGTGGTGGAATGGCCGGTGAGCAAAGAATGGCTGGAGAACATCCTTAAGATTTATCATAGCAGTGGAACTGAGGGAGGAGAGGGGGAAGGCCCCAAGGTCACCGTCGAGGACTTCGAAGTGAGCCCCGGGTGCGTTTCCGGCGAGAGCGTACTCAGCGACATCCTCGCTGTGGCTGTTGACTACACCCTAGACGGGGAGGAGGTCAAGCTTAAGGTTATTGTTAAATTGCTGCCCCAGGATCCGTTCAGTAGGTTTTTTGTCACTGAGGCACAATTCGATCTCAGGGAGATTAAGTTTTATACGCAGGTGAATTTCTTATTATTATTGTTTAGGGAGGGGGACTTTTTTGGGTTCTAGAAAGTTTGGAATTTTTTTTTTAAGTTTTTGGGTTTAATTTCAATGTCAATCCGTTCTAGATGACTTAATAAGTCTGTAATATCAATTTTGTAACAATTGGACGATTCTAATGGTCATAATATTGAAAAATAATCTCCTAGAAAGTTTCTTAGGACAAAGTTGACCTGAGAAACTTTCTAGAATTACTTTTTACATCAAAATTTCAACTTTAAAGTGTTTCTAGATGACCGTCGAAGCTTAAATTAGCAAATTTATGTTAATTAAACAATCCTTTTGCCCATAAACTTGGAAAATAACATTCTAGAAAGTTTCTGAGCACAAAGTGGACCTAAAAAGTTTTCTAGAATTACTTTTTACATTAAAATTTCAACTTTAAGCGCTTCTAAATGACCTTCTAGCTTTAAATTAGCAATTTCATGCCAATTAAACAAACTAATCTCAAAAAATAACCTTCCAGAAAGTTTCTTAGAACAAATTTGACCTAAAAAATTTCCTAGAATTACTTTTTACATCAAAATTTCAACTTTAAGTGTTTCTAGATGACCTTATAGCTCTAAATTAGTAATTTCATCCCAATTAAACAACCTAAACCGTGAAAATTCCACAAAACAATCTCCTAGAAAGTTCCTTAAAACAAATTTGACCTAAAAAATGTACTAAAATAACTTTTTACATCAAAATTGAAACCTTGAGTGCTTCTAGATGAGTTTCTAGCTTTAAATTAGTAATTTAATCTTAATTGAACAACCTAAACCCTGAAAATTCTACGAAATAATCTCCTAGAAAGTTCCTTTGAACAAATTTGACCTAAAAAGTTTTCTAGAACTACCTTTCACATCAAAATTTCAATTTTAATAGCTTCAAGACAATCTTCTAACCTAAATTTAGCAATTTCATGCTAATTGAACAATCCTATTGCTCATAATCTTAAAAAATAATCTCCTAGAAAGTTCCTTAGAATAAATTTGACCTAAAAACTGTTCTAGAATTACTTTTTACATCAAAATTCCAAACTTAAGTGCTTCTAGATGACCTTCTAGCTCTAAATTAATAATTTAATCCCAATTGAACAACCCAAACCCTAAAAATTCCACAAAACAACCTTGTAGAAAGTTCCTTATGCCAAATTTGACCTAAAAACTCTCTAAAACACCTCTAATCCTTTAAATTAAACAATCCACGAACTTTCAGGTAGTTCCAGACTTGAAAGCGTTCCAGCAGAAGCAACTGTCAGCCTCGAGCCTTCCAGGCTTCGAGCTGCCAATCCCGTCGTGCATACACGCCCACTACAAGCCAGCAGGAGGAACAGAGGAGACTCCAGAACCTCCTGAATCGTTCCTGATCCTGGAGAACCTTCGACCTCGGGGCTACGAAGGAGCAGAATTCTCCCGAGGGTTGACTCTGCGGCAAGCAGAGGCCGCTCTGAGCGCGATCGCGCGACTCCACGCCCTCTCACTCTGCCTGAAGGTCAAGGAGGGGCGGCCGCTCAGTGAGAAGTACCAGTTCCTGTTCCAGACCGCCAGAGCCACGGATTCCTACCAACAATTGGTGGAACGCGGTCTGCCTCAACTCGCGCGGTTCCTGGAACGCCGGCCCGGTTCCGAGGCTGTTCTGGAGGCGCTGCTGGCCTTGAGACCCAAAACCAAGGAGATAATAGCCTCCCTCCTCGCTCCGGAGGATCCTCTGGCCCTCATCACGCACACGGACTTCTGGTGCAACAATTTGCTGTTTAAGGACCTCGACGACGAGTGCAAGTGCGCCATCTTAGACTGGCAAATGGTCACCTACAGCCGCCCCACCAACGACATCGCCCTCTTATTGGTCAGTTCCGTTCCTACTGAGCTTAGGCGTCTCCACACTGCGGCGCTGCTCGACAAGTACTGGCAAACGCTTCTAGAAAGTTCTCTGCCTCTTGGCGTCGATGTTCCGGAGGATCTCAAGTACTCCCGGGAGGATCTTGATAAGGACTACAGAAGGTCACAGCTTCTAGCTCTGCTTCTTTGTATCGGATCGGTAGATGTCGCTCTAGGCGACCCGCTTACCGAACAGAGACTTATCGACCTTCTAGAAGACTTACATACCGACGGAGTGCTCAGTCTTGAGACTGCCAATGTTGCGTAACTTTTTTGAGGTTATTATGGATGTTTTGTAACTATTCGTTGTAATTAATGGGAATTTTTTAAATGTTATAAATATATTCATTTTGAGCGTTTATGTCGTCAGTGCTGGGATATTTTTTTTTTTAAGGTTATTTTTAGATTTATTTATCCTTTTTTTTTATTCTTTTGTGTGAAAAATCAGAAATAATTTTTTTGTTTTAATAAAAATTAGAAATAATTTTTTATTTTAATAAAAATTAGAAATAATTTTTTTTTTTAATTAAAATTAATGTTAATAATTTTTTTTAATAAAAAAAATTTTCTTTTTAATTAAAATTAATGTTAATGATTGTTTTTAATGAATAAAAAATTTTTTTAATTCAAATTAATTATTTTTTAATAATATTTAATTTAAAAAAAATAATTAAACTAAATCTTCAAAATTAATCAAAAATTTTTAATAAAATTTATTTTTAATGAAAAAAAATTTTTTTTTAATTAAAATTAATTATTTTTTGTTAATTTTTAATTGAAAAAAAATAATTAAATTATAAGTTAAAAATTAATTTAATAAAAAAAATTATTAATATAATTTTATGTCCTAGCACTGACAAAAAATTAAATAATAAATTTTCTATACCATTTTTTAATACTAATTTATAAATAAAATGATAAAATCATTTTATAAAAATTTTAACGCGTAAAAAAATTGTTTTTTTTTTTTTTTAATATTTAAAATAAAAATAAGTGTAATTGCTCTGAAAAATAAAATAAAAATCTATAGAAAATTCATTTGAATTTTCCTGAAACCTCACAAGGAAAAATAAAATTTTCCCAGCACTGAAAATCTAATAAATTTATAAAAAATCAAAATATTGTGTCAAAAAAATAATATAGAAATATTAATTAATTAAAATTCTCAATTTAAAAAAAAGAATGTTAGTGAGCCGATTAATAAATTAATGAATTAATTAATTAAAAAATTAACGAGGCTCTCTAGAGCTACCAGCGTGCTATGAGCTATGAGCTTCCGATGATTAATTAATTAATATAATTAATGTGAATGATTGTACTGCACATGCGTAAATGCTCCGCTATTTTTTTTTAATATTAATTAATCAATAAATAAATAAGTAAATAAATAAAAAATTTGTGTTTAATAATGATTAACGTCCGATTGAATTAATATTAATTGTTGGGATATTTTTAATGTAATTAATTAATTAATTAAATAAATAAAAAATTGAAAAACTTACGGATGCAGTGACACCGCCAATTATAAATGCATTTCTCTTGTGTTTATTTACATTGCAGTAACGGGCGTAAAGCTTGCGGCCGACCCATACTGGAATACCTGGTTTTTAAAATTAGATATTGATTTTATTGATATTATTATAATTATAATTTTGATTATTAGAAAATTATTAGTAATGACCGATTATCATAGCAGGTACAGCAATACCAGCAACTAGTCCAATTCCAACTGGAGCTCCGACTAGGGTTCCTAATTGCCAAAGAATTTTTTTCTTTCTTGACCAGGGTTTTTTACCCCAAAATGTACATCCTGATGGACTAAAAAATAATTATTTATTATGATAATAATAATAACTAGTAACCTTGCAGTCACTACGTGACTGCCGTAATAAACTATAAATAAATAAAATCTTGCTATTAAATAATGATTTTAGTTAAATTGCAATGTATTTTCTGAACTATTGACATTTTTTTAAATATAAGCTCATCCTGATGTTATACACATTAAGAGCTTTCATTTGAGTACCCAAATCAATTTTTCATATATTTTATATATTTATATATATTATATATATATGTATATATGAAAAATATATCAAAAATGCATGTGGGTACTCAAATGAAAGGTCTTGATGAGTGTAATGACAAGGTGAGCTTATATCTTCAGAAATGTCAATAGTTCACAAGATACAAGGTCATTTCTTAATTATTGACATTTTTAAAGATATAAGCTCATCCTGACGTTACACTCATCAAGAGCTTTCATTTGAGTATCCACATCAATTTTTCATATATTTTATATATTTATATATATTATATATATGTATATATGAAAAATATATCAAAAATGCATGTGGGTACTCGAATGAAAGGTCTTGATGAGTGTAATGTCAGGATGAGCTTATATCTTTGAAAATGTCGATATTTCACAAAATACAAGGTCATTTCTTAATTATATAATATATATTTTAAAGATATAAGCTCATCCTGATGATATACACATTAAGAGCTTTCATTTGAGTAGCCACATCAATTTTTCATATATTCTATATATTTATATATATGTACATATAAAAAATATATCAAAAATGCATGTGGGTACTCAAATAAAATATCTTGATGAATGTAATGTAAGGATGAGCTTATATTTTAAAAAATGTCAATTGTTTACAAGATACAAGGTTATTTTTTATATATATATAATATATATTTTAAAGATATAAGCTCATCCTGATGTTATACTCATTAAGAGCTTTCATTTGAGTACCCACATCAATTTTTCATATATTTTATATATTTATATATATTATATATATGTATATATGAAAAATATATAAAAAATGCATGTGGGTACTCAAATGAAAGGTCTTGATGAGTGTAATGACAAGGTGAGCTTATATCTTCAGAAATGTCAATAGTTCACAAGATACAAGGTCATTTCTCAATTATTGACATTTTTAAAGATATAAGCTCATCCTGATGTTACACTCAAGACCTTTCATTTGAGTACCCACATGCTTTTTTGATATATTTTTCATATATACATATATATAATATATATAAATATATAAAACATATGAAAAAATGATGTGGGTACTCAAATGAAAGGTCTCGATGAATGTAATGTCAAGGTGAGCTTATATCTTTAAAAATGTCTATAGTTCACAAAATAAAAGGTCATTCTTTAATTATATATCCTAGAGACAAAATTTTTCTTATTTTCGTAATAATATAGATAACAATAATAAAATCAAACCTTAAATAATGTAAATCGCTTATTTCCTTCATACACAGCCAGCAAAATTCAGCACCACAAACCGCACAAATCATATGATTACAGCTTCCATCTTCCATTTTGACAATTAAAACTTGACATCTTGGACAAGGTTTTATATCATCACCTATAATAAATAAATCAATTAACAATTACCTATAAAATTATTCTCCTTTTTAACCGAACAACCTTAATTAATTAATAAACTTACGGTGCTGAGAATCGCTCTGACTAAAGCTCATAGAAGAGCTACGATCATAATGCTGAGCTCTTTGAGCACGAGCAGCGTCACAAGTTTGATTAGGGTGCCATCGCGCCTTGCAGTGGTAGCAAAAGTAGTAATCACACCCTGGACGCTTACAGTGCAATTTAGGACAGCTGGCGCATCCTGAAGCGATCACCGCGAAACTGCAGTCCGGCGCGGGGCACCATCTAGCGTCTGGTTCCACCGCGAGAACACGACGAACCATGAAGTCTTCGTACTTTTCCAGCTGAACTCGATCATTAAGGATCATTCTTATGTCTGTAATTATTATTATTATGATTTTGATTAATGTATTTTCTTAACTATTGACATTTTTAAAGATATAAGCTCATCCCGATGATACACTCGTTAAGAGCTTTCATTTGAGTACCCACATCAATTTTTTATATATTTTTCATATATACATATATATCATA
This sequence comes from Cotesia glomerata, assembly GCF_020080835.1. Taxonomy (NCBI): domain Eukaryota; kingdom Metazoa; phylum Arthropoda; class Insecta; order Hymenoptera; family Braconidae; genus Cotesia; species Cotesia glomerata. Next base: position 12,130,014 of record NC_058161.1, read on the forward strand.
TATATTTTAATAATAAGCTCATTCCGATGTTACACTTGTCGAGAGCTTTCATTTGAGTACCCACATCAATTTTTTATATATTTTTCATATATACATATATATAATATATATAATATATATAAATATATAAAATATATGAAAAATTGATGTGGGTACTCAAATGAAAGGTCTCGATGAGTGTAATCTCAGGATGAACTTATATCCTTAAAAATGTCAATATTTCACAAGATATAAGGTCATTTCTTCATTATTGACATTTTTAAATATATAAGCTCATCCCGATGTTACACTTGTCAAGAGCTTTCATTTGAGTACCCACATCAATTTTTTATATATTTTTCATATATAAGTATATATAATATATATAAATATATAAAATATATGAAAAATTGATGTGGGTACTCAAATGAAAGGTCTCGATGAGTGTCATCTCAGGATGAACTTATATCCTTAAAAATGTCAATATTTCACAAGATATAAGGTCATTTCTTCATTATTGACATTTTTAAATATATAAGCTCATCCCGATGTTACACTTGTCAAGAGCTTCCATTTGAGTACCCACATCAATTTTTTATATATTTTTCATATATAAGTATATATAATATATATAAATATATAAAATATATGAAAAATTGATGTGGGTACTCAAATGAAAGGTCTCGATGATTGTATTATCGGGATGAGATTATATCTTTAAAAATGTCAATTGTTCACAAGATACAAGGCCATTTCTTAATCATGTATCTTAGAGACAAAATTTTTCTCATTCTCTTAATAATATAGATTATTATTATTGTTATTGAGTTACCATTTGGATGCAAAGGTTCAGCGCATTCTGGACAAGCGATGTTAACTCTGGACTCAGAAATTTCAACTTTTAAATACTGCTGGAAGCAGTCGTAACAACTGCGGTGAAGACACGTTTGAATGTATGGGAATGCTTCGTTTGGTAATTCTGCTAGGCACAGCGGACATTCAAATAATCTATTTTCAGAGCTCTGAAAAAATTTATTAATTTTATCACAATTAATTTTAAAAATTATTTTTTATTAGATTTAATTTTAAATAAATATAAAAATTAATTAAATAGATATTTTATAATTTTTTTCTAAAAATTTCTAAAATAATTTTTTAAACACTCTAAAAGTCCTAAAAAATTTTTCTAAGCTCTATAAAAATTCTAGAATATTTTATAACAATAACAAAATTAATTTTCGTTTTTTTTACTCCAAAAAAATTACTAAAATATTTTTTTAAACACTCTAGAAGCCCTAAAAAATTTTTCTAAACTTTCTAAAAATTCTAGAATATTTTTTAACATTTAAAAAAATTTATTTTAATTTTTTTTCCTTCAAAAAAATTATTAAAATAATTTTTTAAACACTCTAGAAGCCGTAAAAAATTTTTCTAAGCTTTTTAAAAATTCTAGACTATTTTTTAACATTAAAAAAATAAATTTTTATTTTTATTACTCGAAAATTTAAAATAAATAATTTTTTTAAAAATTCTAGACTCAAAAATTAATTTGTCTTTAAACAAACCTTTCCAGCAGTAGAACTCAATACAGAACCACGACTAGGTGCCCGATATAAATCACATGGTGAAAAATTATTGGAATTAGTAGTAGACTTGCTGTCACCACCTTCAACATCACTCGTTCTATCTTTACCTAAAATAAAATTACCAATAAATAAATAAAAGAAATACTTTAAATATAATAATAATAAAGTTAGCCGACGTTTTTAATTTTTTGATTTTCTTTTAATTATTAAATTAGAACTAAAAAATATTTATAAAAAATTGCACTTTCAGTTTTTCAAATTTTTTACAAATGAAATTTTTTTTTTATTTTTTTATAATAATTTTTCCAATAAAAAAAAATTCTAAAAATTTTTAGACATCGGCTAATTTAATTTTCATTAAATATAAACACATACCTTTGCTCCGATTATTAGAACTGGCAGTCCTGACAATCCTCCTGCCAATCAGCGGACTGGAGTACAAAAGAGTCCTGAGAGAAAATCTTGGAAAGTACCTCCGCTGTCTAGTTCCACTGCTGTTGTTACAGTTTCCCATTTCCACGTCTTTGATCATTTTTTCCGATATTTATAAATTTATAAATAATTAATTACCAATTGTAATTTATTCCGCTTTCACTCTGACCTTAAATTGGACAAAAATAATTTATAAGTGTCATTAAATTTTTTTTTTTTAATTATTTTGTGCACGTGACAGTTTTTTTTAATTACGTGCATTGTTTTTAACAATAATTATTTATAAAAATTACGCAACTATAAAAAAATATTTACCAATTTTTAATCTTGAAATCACTGCTGACAAAACTGATAATAATAATAGTTACAAAAATATGTACATATTTACAAAAAAAAAAAAAATAGTCACTCAAAATGACACTTTGAGAATAATTATAATAATAATTTATTTTGACAAAAAATAATAATAGTTTTTTTTGTATAAATACCGTCTAACAAATAGGTGATAATAAATAATGCGTATAAATTTAAATATTAATATATAAGTGTGTGTATAAAGTAACAAAAGTTAAATATTTATTAAAAATACTTTTGATAAAATAAATGACGGCTAAAGCTAAAGAAACTGCTCTTACTCATCCTCTACGTTTTTTATTTTATCGCTTTTTATTTCCACGCATTATAGAAAGTGTGAATTTTTGGAATTTAACTATAGTCTTTATTTTTTCATACAGTTTGTGCTGAGTTTTATTTTTTTATTTCTTTGTTGAGAAACTTACTGTAGCGCCGCCTGGCGGAGGGAATTAGTGACAGTGAAAAATTTTAAAAATCAGCTGATCGCTGTCATTTTTTTTTTTTATTGTTAATTAATTGTTAAAAAAATTATTTTTAATTGTTAGATGTGGAATTTATTTTATTAATTTTTTGTGCGCTGTCTTAGAAGATAATTGGTGAGTTATTTTTTAAATCAGCTGATTGCTGTCATTTTTTAATAATACTGAAGTTAGCCGACATTTTTGATTTTTTTATTTCGCTTAATTTATTAAATTATAACTAAAAAGTGTTTTTAAAAAATTCCACATACTTTTTTAACTAATGAAAACTTTTTTTTTATTTTTTTTTAATTATTCTTTAATAAAAAAAATCATAAAAATTTTTAAATGTCGGCTAACTTAATTTTCATTAAAAATATTTTTAATAAATCAATTACAATAAAAAAATACTTTTAAAAATTTTCACTTGTAATTTTTATTAATTTTAACATGTGCAACTGTTTAATTGAATTTTTTTTATAATAATTTAATTATGAAAATCTAAAAAATCCAAAAAATTACAAGTGTTGTAAGTTTGAAGGAAATAATTAATGACAATATATTATAAACAAAGTTTTTATTATTTTTCTATAAATATATTTTTATAATTATAATATGTCAGATTTAAATAAATAAATTTGTAAGCTAACAATAATTAAAGTTCTTCATATAAGTGTAATAAAAAAATAATAATAATAAATAAATACAATGATTGAGGAATAAAATTAATATGTTGTGATAAAAGTGTTGTAAGAGAGAAATAAAAAAAATAATTATGCTAATGTTAGTCGATAACCTGTCAAACCACCGTTATAGTCAATGATACTGAAAAAGAAACATCTGATTGAATTTTTTTTCGTAAAAAAAAATCAGATGTTAATTTTCGGAGTTAATATATTTACATACTAATATATATATATTTATTTAAATTTAAAAATTGCGTTCTCCATTTCGGTAATAATTAACTAGAACCTGCCAAGCTTTTGGAGCCATAAAACCATCTGGAGGATTTTGTCCTGTTCTTGCTAGACCTTAAAATTATTATTATTATTATTAGTATTATTATTTATTAATGACAGTAAAAATAATTACTGGTATAATACCTCTCATCCTGGTCCCAGAGATAAAATCAAAGTCTTCCTTTCTCTCGGGTTCAAAAAATGCCATTTTTTTATTTTTAACATCGTAAGCAGCGACTTTAAACGGAATGATTTCAAGATTTCCAAGGCCTCTTGCCATAGTTAGGACTCTGGCGCCATGAGTTGGGTCGTAGAGATTCCCATCAGGTGTGGCATTCTTATCCGGGTGAGGAATTCCCGCTGGGTCTCTTCCGACAATATATAAATTCGCTCCAGCATTCATTCGAGCTTTAGCGTGCCACTGGACCTGAAAATAAAATTTATAAATTTTATTTAATCTATATTATTAAGAGAGATACATGATAGATATATTATTTATTTGGCTGTGAGATCATAATCCCTTGTGGCCATACATTTGTACAAATACATTTTTTACATGATACATGATTAAGAAATGACCTTGTATCTTGTGAATTATTGACATTTTTAAAGATATAAGCTCATCCTGATGATACACTCATTAAGACCTTTCATTTGAGTACCCACATCAATTTTTCATATATTTTATATATTTATATATATTATATATATGTATAGATGAAAAATATATCAAAAATGCATGTGGGTACTCAAATGAAAGCTTTTGATGAGTGTAACATCGGGATGAGCTTATATCTTTAAAAATGTCAAAAATTAAGAAAAGACATTGTATCTTGTAAACTATTTACATTTTTAAAGATATAAGCTCATCTTTACATAATACTCATCGAGACCTTTCATTTGAGTACCCACATCAATTTTTAATATATTTTATATATTTATATATATATTATATATACTTATATATGAAAAATATATCAAACATGCATGTGGGTACTTCAATGAAAGCTATTGACGAGTGTAACATCGGGATGAGCTTATATCTTTAAAAATGTCAGTTATTAAGAAATTACCTTGTATCTAGTCAACTATTGACATTTTTAAAGATATAACTTCATCCTTACATTACACTTATCGAGACCTTTCATTTGAGTACCCACATCAATTTTTCATATATTTATATATATTATAAATATTTATAAATGAAAAATATATTAAAAATGCATGTGGGTATTCAAATGAAAGCTCGTGATGACCATAACGTCAGAATGAGCCTATATCTTCAAAAATGTCAATAATTAAAAAATGACCTTGTATCTTGTGAAGTATTGAAATTTTTAAAAATATAAGCTCATCCCGATGTTACACTCATTAAGACCTTTCATTTGAGTACCCACATTATTTTTTCATATATTTCATATATTTATATATATTACATATATGTATATATGAAAAATATATCAAAAATGCATGTGGGTACTCAAATGAAAGCTCTTGACAAGTGTAACATCGGGATGATCTTATATCTTTAAAAAGGTCAATATTTAAGAAAGCACAGTGAATTTTAACAAAATTCATTTAATAAAAATAAAGTTTCTACCTCAACAGGCCCAGCATAAGTCATAGGACTCGGAAAGATGGCAAGTAGTGTAGAGTCTTCCTCCAAGACCTTGTCCTCCAGAACAGCTTTGTGCTGCAAAATCCTAGTAGCCAAAGGAACATCATCATCCTTAGTCCAGCCTCCGAGAGGATGCAGGAGTAGAATAGGGTTCTTGAACCCGCGATCTAGTAGCTTCTTTCTGGTGTCCTGCATGAGCATCGCGTGGCCATTGTGTATAGGGTTCCTCAGCTGGAACGCGAAGACTGCGTCAGCATTCATCTCCCGGAGCCGGGTTCGGATCTCGTTGGGGGTCAGCCGGTACTTGTCCAGCCCGTCGTTCCACCTGATGCGCTCCAGGACCTCAATATTGCCGCCCAGCAGCCAGTTCCCGCCCTCCAGGATCAGTTTGACGTAGGGATGGCGAGGGTCCGTTGTTCCAAACTGCCTCGCGCATCTTTCTTCCTTCCGGTGGGGCCAGACTTCCGGTTTTCTTAAAATTGCAACCGCCTGGCCCTGGAATTTTAGAGCCACTGCCGAGTGACCCTCTATCTTTAGCTTGTCCTGGTCTGTTATCGCTAGCACTATCGGAATTGACTGGTTCACTTCTTGGTCGAGGTTTGGGTCTACAAGGAACCTGAAAGTTTTTAGAAAATTTTTATTTTAATAATATTGTAAGCTACAATTAATTATATTATTTTGATTTTAATTATATTGTGAGCTATTATTAATTAAATTATTTTTATTGTTATTATATTGCTAGCAGGTCACCCAGCTTCGCACGGGCATTTAATAAAAATTTTTTAATTAATCATAGCCTAGATATAATATAATCTATGTCATCCGGAAATAGTGTAGCTTTCCAAAGGAGAAAAAATTTTCTAAATCGGTTCAGTAGATTTGGAGCCGATTCAATTTAAACGAACAAACATACAATAAAATTTTACCTCTTTATAATATTTTAAGGTTTAAGTTTTGATACTACGGCGAACATTTTAGGGTTAGAAAGAATAAAAGTAGAAGTGTGCGAATGTTCGAATTTACAAATTATTTGCCTTGAATTATTCGCCGTAATTCACACAAATTCAGACACACAGAAACGAAGGTCTAATTCATCAGAATTTGCCTTAATTCGCTGAAATTCAAGGACACAGAGGAAAAGACGGGATTAATTTGAGCGAATTGAATCCCGGAAAAAATAGACCCGAAAAAAAAAGACCTGGAAAAAATTTTAAAGTCATGAAAAATTCATGTTATTTAAGATTTATTAAATTATTATTATTATTATAATTTTTATTTAATAATAATTTTAATGAAATAATATGAATTTTTCATAATTTAAAAATTTTTTTCGAGTCTATTTTTTCCGATTACCAAATTTTGTTGTGAAATAGGTCGTAGATACTTTGAAGTATCGAAAAATAATTAAAAAAAATTTAGTTTCAAAAATCACCGCTAGGCGGAAAAGTGGCGCTGTTCTTTCTCGCTTGCAGAAATAAATTTCCAGGGTATATGTCAACACTTTTTTAGTCAAAATTTTAATCCATATTATTAATGACTAAAAAAAAAAAAATTGGGACATTAATTATTAAAAGTACTAAATAAAAGTTCCAAATTTATGAATTTTGTTGTGAAATAGGTCGTAGATACTTTAAAGTATCTAAATATAATTAAAAAAATTTTAGTTCTAAAAATCACCGTTAGGTGGAAAAGTGACGCTGATTCCTCTCGCTAGTAGAAATAAATTTCCAGGGTATATATTAACATTTTTTTCGTCAAAATTATAATCTATGTTATTAATGACAGAAAAAAGGATCTTAATTAAAAATTTGGATATTAATTATTAAAAGTACTAATTAAAAGTTTCAAATTTATGAATTTTGTTGTGAAATAGGTCGTAGATACTTTGAAGTATTGAAAAATAATTTCAAAAAATTTAGTTCCAAATTAAGGGACACATACGAAAAGATCTAATTCATCAGGATTCGCCGTAATTTACATTAATTCAGACTCACACAAAGATCTAACGTTGAAAATTATAAATGAACTCTTTAAGAGTTTTAAATAAGGCTAAATTTTTGTTTATTTATAGTTGACAAATCACGGCAGTCACATAGTGGCTGCAAGGTTACTCGTAATTTATAATTTCATTTTTAAACCATTTTTTTTAATCTCTAGATATAGAATTTTTTTTATAATTTATTAATTAAAAATATTTTAGAACATAAACAAACCTGAAATGTTGTGTCTGAAGATACTGATCCTCTCTCATGAAGCCTGTTAGAGGACTGGCCCAGCCCTCAGCAAGAACTTGAAGCCACTGAAGGTCAACCTGACCTATCTCAACATCCACAAGCGACTGAGCCTCGTGCTTAGCCTTGTGAACCCTTTCTAGAGGAACAAACAGCTCCTGGACGACCTGCTCTTTTTGCCGGGGAATAATAAACTCCCTCTCGAGCAGGTCAATGATCTTAGCCGCAGACTCTTCGACCGAGCAGCCGACAGTAGTGACCACCAGCTCGGGCTTGCTCGGCCTCTCATACTCCTGGTCGATTCCGGTGAATCCCTTGATAGTCCCCAGCCTGGCTTTTTTATACAAGCCCTTGGTATCTCTGGCCTCGCAGATGTTCAACGGAGTGTCGACGAACACTTCGAAGAATGGAATGTCAAAGTCCTTGTGGATCCTCCTGGCCATCTGGCGGTCGGCCTCGAACGGAGAGACGAAACTGCAGAGACAGATCTGCCCGCTGTCCGCGAAGAGCTTCGAGACTTCTGCTACTCGACGGATGTTCTCCTTACGGTCCTCCGGACTGAAGCCCAGGTTGCAGTTCAACCCGGTACGAACATTGTCTCCGTCCAGTCCGTAAGCCGCTAGGCCTCGCTCCACCAAGATGGCTTCCACCTAAAATAATAATTAAGTTAGTCGATTTAAAGAAAATTATTAAAATTTGTAGATGTCAGATTTAAGCTGTATTATTTAGAAAATAAAAAAAATTTTGTATCTAGGATACATAATTAAGAAATGACCTTGTATCTGGTGAACTATTGACATTTTTAAAGATATAAGCTCATTCTGATGTTACACTCATCGAGACCTTTCATTTGAGTACCCACATCAATTTTTCATATATTTCATATATTTAGGTATATTATATATGGACTCTGTTATGCAATAGTGTGTTAAGTACATAGGATTTCCATAGCACTTAACACATTAATGCATAACAGTGTCCATATATGTATATATGAAAAATATATAAAAAATGCATGTGGGTAATCAAATGAAAGGCCTTGATGAATGTAACCTCAGGATGAGCTTATATCTTTAAAAATGACAGTAATTAAGAAGTTACCAAGTATTATGTGAACTACTGACATTTTTAAAGATATAAGCTCATCCTGATGTTACACTCATCGAGACCTTTCATTTGAGTACCCACATCAATTTTTCATATATTTCATATATTTAGGTATATTATATATATGTATATATGAAAAATATATAAAAAATGCATGTGGGTAATCAAATGAAAGGCCTTGATGAATGTAACCTCAGGATGAGCTTATATCTTTAAAAATGACAGTAATTAAGAAGTTACCAAGTATTATGTGAACTACTGACATTTTTAAAGATATAAGCTCATCCTGATGTTACACTCATCGAGACCTTTCATTTGAGTACTCACATCAATTTTTCATATATTTCATATATTTATACATATCACATATATTTATATATGAGAAATATATGAAAAATTGATGTGGGTACTCAAATGAAAGCTCTTGATGAGTGTAACATCAGGATGAGCTTATATCTTTAAAAATGTCAGTAATTAAGAAATTACCAAGTATCTTGTGAACTACTGACATTTTTAAATATATAAGCTCATCCTGATGTTACACTCATCGAGACCTTTCATTTGAGTATCCACATCAATTTTTCATATATTTTATATATTTATATATATTACATATATGTATATATGAAAAATATATAAAAAATGCATGTGGGTACTCAAATGAAAGCTTTTGATGAGTGTAACATCGGGATGAGCTTATATCTTTAAAAAGATCAATATTTAAGAAAGTACAGCGCAATTTAACAAAATTATTATTTAATAAAGCAAAATTTTATTTATTTATATACTACGGCAGTCACGTAGTGACTGCAAGGTTGTTAGTCTTTTTTTTATTAATGCTACTAAAATTACCCAGCAATTAAATTTCAAGTAAAAAAATAAAATTTTGTAAGTATAATTTTAAAAATTTTCTAAATGTCAAATTTTTAACTCTAATTTTTTTCAATAAAAAAAAAAATTATTAAAATCATCTGATTTAATTTTTTTTAATTTACCTGGAACGCTATTGAAGTCTTGCCTGCTCCTGACAGCCCGGTCAACCACACAGTGCACCCCCGGAAGCCTAAAACTGTTCCTAGCTTCTGGCCGCGCTTCGCTCTTGATACGTGGTGCGCTTGAGCTGAGACATTTGTGCAAGTCTATAAAGGTAATTAATATTTTTTAAAAATTAATTAAAAAAAATTTTTTCTTGCTATAATTTATTTATTAAAATTATCTGTCACTTGAAAATTTATTAATTTTATTTACTAAATAAATTCGCTCGAAAAAATAAAAATTTCTAAACGTCAATTTTTTTTCGCCATAATTTATTTGTTAAAAAAATCTTAAAATTTAGCGGCAAAATTTAAAAAATTTTAAAAATGACATTTGATAAATAATTAACAATTGTAATTGTACTTACAGTCATCATCCGCTTGCTGGGACCTGGGTCGGTGGTCATCTTCAGTAAGTAGTGAATATTCTAAGTGTCTGGTCCAGTTGGTAGTTTAATAGATAATATTTAGCTAATAGTTAAGCTATCAACTGGAAGTGAACATAGTTAACGTGGCACAGTGTCAGAAAAAGAAAACTTGTTTGTTCTTTGTTCGAATTGTTGTGTGTTGTCATCGTGCGGCGGATTCTAGGCCACCAGGTCGGAGGGGGAACTTGTGAGATGTCGGGTTTTTCGGAGACTGATTTCAGCGCCCCTCGCGGCGGAGTTATAAACTAAATTGTAAACCAAACAGCTGCTCAGTAAGTATGACAGATTTTTTTTTTTAATTTTTTAAAAATTATTATGAAAATTAAATTAGCTGTCATTTAAAAATTTTCAGATTTTTTTTTTATTGGAATAATTACACCGGCACACAAAAAAAATTAAGTAGAATGTGCATTTGACCGGACCTACCTAAGGGTACGTATTTTGGTCCGCTAAATCCGAATTCCAGGTCAGTTTGACCCCTACACCCTCGAAATTTCGAGAAAACTTCGAAAAACCGCAAAAATGATGAAAATCGGCAGTTTTAATGATAAAAAAATTTTTTGGAACTAACCCTCGCGGTTTTGAGAATGCCGTAAAAATACCGTAATTTTTCGGCATTTATGCTCATGCCGTATATTTACCGTTATAATTCGGTAATAATGCGGTTAAACTATAGTTGTTTTGGCCAGTTTTTATACTGTAGTTATCCAGTATATATACTGCACTTATGCTGTACAGTTACCAAAAATATACTATACAATTACCGCATTAATGCCCAAATTTTACCCAAAAAATTCCAAATAATTACCGTAATAATACAGTAATTTTGCCGAATATTTTCTGACATAATGGACAATTGTTAAAGATTTAGTTTTATTTTAGTTCACTTCTATGTTAGAAATGAATAAAATGAAAAATTTTAAATTTTGCTTTTTATTCTCCATCGCTACTTTGCAAAAATAAATACTGTTTTTGAATAAAAAATATGTAGAATATTATTTTTTAATTAGGTATTTAGCAGTAATTAATATAAAATAATACATATGTTAAGTAAATATATTCTAATTTTAATTTCAATTTTTAATTTCTCACTAAGAAAATTGCAAATTTTCTAAAATCGAAAAGTTATATTATTTCACATATATAATTATATTATTTAATTTTAAATATGCTTATCGTAAGATGGACGGTGTGGCTTAATGTTTATAGAATAAGCACAGAAACAAAATGATATAGAATGGGTATCTCAAATGGTAGAGTAGCCGACATGTCCTCAGGAGGTTCTGGGTTCGAATCCCAGTCCGAGCGTTATTTAATTTTACACAATTTTTTAAATATGGTTTTAATACAATCATTTTACCGCCTTATTACCGTAAATATGCCGCATTTTCAGCGTAAATATTCTAAATTTTTAGCGTAAATGTATGGCATTTTTACGGTAAATGTTCCGTAATTTTTCGATAAAAAAACTGACCAAAACAACCGAAAAAATGCTGAAAAAATACCGCATTAATACTATATAATTGCGACATTTTTTCAGCATTTACAAAACCGCTAGGGAAACTAAGCGTGATTTTCATGTACTTCGATCCGCTGAATATGAATCGAAACTTTATTGAGACCACGAGCCGTTTTAAATGTAAAAAAATCACACAAACCCTCGAAAATTCCGAAAAAAGTAATTTTTTTTGTTTTTTTACTCTCGTTTTTGACTTTTGAAGACTTAATTGCTTGTGCCTGCAACCAGGGCACTTCCACGTGGTGACGGTGGGCAACAGAACCATCTGGCAGAGTCCCTGGGTTAACGGCGTGTGTGCCGTCATGGCAGGTACAAGTGATGAGTACTTTACGGTGCAGGGAGTCGGAGCCCCAGTATCAGCGTCTGGTCAGGGTGAGAAAGCAGGCTCGCAGGTGTCATCATCAAGCGACTGCAGCTCTTCAGAGTGGGAAACTTGGCTACTGGAGAGTAAGGTAAAAGCCCCAATAGATGATCATGTACCAGTATATGATCACTCCATGTATTTGTATACCTATATTTGTGAATATAGATATACAAATACATGGAGTGATCATATACTGGTACGTGATCATCTATTGGGGCTTTTACCTTATACTATTGCAAGAAGTAATTCTCATCTATTTAATAAAAGTCCTAATTAATTTTGTTACAATTGTGGAGAATTCAATTTGGAAAGGAATCGAAGATCGTTATCTGATAAGATCAAACAAATTTATGAAGAATGTTTTGGTCTCCAAATTACTAATTTGGATTCAGCATGGGTCCACATACGATTTGTATTTAATAATTATTTAAAAAAAATTTTTTTAAAATGTCACTTGTAAAAAACTTGAAAAACTGTAAGTGAAATTTTTTAAAAATATTTTTTTGTTTTAATTTAATTATTAAAAAAAAAAATTAAAATGTCGGCTAACTCTAGTATTGTAGCCGACACTCAAAAATTTTTGATTTTTTTTTATTGATTAAAAATTAGATTTAAGAAACTATTTTTAAAAAATTCCATGTGTAATTTTTAAAATTTTCTACATGTGTTAATTTTTAAAAAATTATTTTTCAACAAAATAAATTACAAAAATTTGTGAATATAAAGTTAGCCGACATGTAAAAATTTTTATGATTTTTTTTTATTAAAAAATTATTACAAAAAAATTGAAAAAAAAATTTTTTTCATTTGTTAAAAACTTCTAACTAATAAGTGCAATTTTTTACAATTTAATAAATTAAGCAAAATAAAAAAATTAAAAACTTCGGCTTCTTTTATTATTGTCAAAAATTTTTAAATTTCGGCCAATTTAATTTTCATAAATTATTGTTTTTTTTTTTAAATCAGCTGTTTTAAAAATTTTTTTTAATTAAATTATTATTAAAAATTTTACACAATTTTTTTCATAATAAATATTTATAAATTGTTAAAATAATATTAAGTTTAATAATTTATTTTATTTTGATAGAATAACATGGAATTAAATATTAAAAATTATTATGACAGCTCTGTTTTAATTTTCTTAAACAAGTAAAAAAAAATAATTAAATTTTTTATAAATTATTAAAAAATTTAATAAAAAATTTTTGACGTGAAAATTAAAAAAAATTATTATTGTTATAAAAATTAAAAAATTGACAAGTGTTTATTAAAAAAAAAATCACACGTGATCTCAATTGATTTTTCTGACGTTTTATATGTATGTAGGCGTAACTATAGCAACTGAGTATGACATAAAATAATTTTGTAATTATTAATTTAATTGAAAAATTATAAATATTATATTTTTTGACAGGTATTAATACATATTTATTTATTTTATTAATAATTAAATAAAAATTTGTTTTTTAGAGTTACAATTGGATCTCTGTGGTGCTTAATTTATTTATCTATAGCTCAAGGTGAAGCAAAACGGGCAACTGGCCAATGCCAACAATTCAACAATTTAGATCTAAGATCTAGTCAGTCGAGAGTGTTTTAACAATCTTGGATCTCAGTTCTGCTGTGAGAGTTCAGTTGAGTTGTTATTTAGATAAGGATAATATAAAAGTTTGATGACAATGAAGACCATCTGGGTAATTGGTGGACCTGGCTGTGGAAAAGGGACTCAATGCAGCAAAATTATTGATAAATTTGGACTTCTGCATCTTAGCAGCGGGGATTTGTTACGAGAAGAAGTTGCCAGTGGAAGTCCTCGAGGTGCGTCGCTACAGGAATTAATGTCTAAAGGACTTTTTGTGCCTACGGTGAGTTAATTTTTTTTTTATTAGTAATTTTTTAATAATTTTGGGTTAAAATAGATTTGATTATGAAGTTTATTGTTTTAGGATGTGGTGCTGTCATTGATTAAAGAGCGGATGGATAAAGCGAGGGGAGATGGAAATATTAAGGGATTTCTTATTGATGGATATCCTAGGGAATTGGAACAAGGGATACAGTTTGAAAAAGATGTGAGTATTTTTATTATTATTTATATTATTAAGAGGATAAGAAAAGTCTCCAGGATACATAATTAGGAAATGACCTTGTATCTTGTGAAATATTGACATTTTTAAGGATATAAGCTCATCCTGAGATTACACTCATCGAGACCTTTCATTTGAGTACCCACATCAATTTTTCATATATTTTATATATTTATATATATATTACATATATGTATATATGAAAAATATATCAAAAATGCATGTGGGTACTCAAATGAAAACTCTTGATGAGTTTAACATTGGGATGAGCTTATATCTTTAAAAATGTCAGTTATTAAGAAATGACCTCGTATTTTATGAACTATTGACATTTTTAAAAATATAAGCTCATCTTGATGTTACACTCTTCAAGACCTTTCATTTGAGTACCCACATCAATTTTTCATATATTTTATATATTTATATATATTATATATATGTATATATGAAAAATATATCAAAAATGCATGTGGGTACTCAAATGAAAGCTCTTGATGAGTTTAACATTGAGATGAGCTTATATCTTTGAAAATGTCAGTAATTAAGAAATGACCTCGTATTTTATGAACTATTGACATTTTTAAAAATATAAGCTCATCCTGATATTACGCTCATCGAGAGCTTTCATTTGAGTACCCACATGCATTTTTCATATATTTTATATATATATTATATATATGTATATATGAAAAATATATAAAAAATGCATGTGGGTACTCAAATGAAAGCTCCTGACGAGTGGAACATCGAAATGAGCTTATATCTTTAAAAATTTCAGTAATTAAGAAATTATCTAGTATCTTGTGAACTATTGACATTTTTAAAAATATAAGCTCATTTTTACGTTACATTCATCGAGATCTTTCATTTGAGTACCCACATCAATTTTTCATATATTTATATATATCACATATATGTATATATGAAAAATATATCAAAAAAGCATGTGGGTACTCAAATGAAAGGTCTTGATGAGAGTAACATCGGGATGAGCTTCTATCTTAAAGAATATCAATAATTAAGAAATGACCTTGTATCTTGTGAACTATTGACATTTTTAAAGATGTAAGATCATCCTGATTTTACACTCATCGAGACTTTTCATTTGAGTACCCACATCAACTTTCCATATATTTTATATATTTATATATATTATATATATGTATATATGAAAAATATATCAAAATTGCATGTGGGTACTCAAATGAAAGGTCTTGATGAGTGTAACATCAGGATGAGCTTATATCTTTAAAAACGTCAATATTTAAGAAAGTACAGTACAGTTTAACAAAATTTTAACTAAAAATTTATTATTATCATAAAGGTTTGTCCAGTAGACCTAATATTATTTTTTGACGTAAAAAATGAAACAATGAAAACAAGATTACTAGGCCGAGCTGCTGTTTCCGGTCGAGCGGATGACAACGAGGAAACAATTGTCAAAAGGATAGAAATTTTCAATGAAAAAAATAGTAAAATTGTTGAACATTATAAAGACAAAGTTGTCAAGGTAAAATTATTATTTTATAATTTTAAAATTATAAAATAAATTCATTTTAATTTAAAAGTTATAAAATAAATTTATTTTAATTTAAAAAAAATTTTACATATTTAAAAATTATTGATTGTATTCACAAAAAAAATTTTTTTTTTACTTTTTATTTTACAAAAATAAAAATCTCAAATTAAATATAATTTATTTTTAGATTACCGCTGAAGGTGCAGTGGAGAGTATTTTTGACGAGGCCTCAAAAGCCCTCGAGCCTTTATTCTCATAAAAATAATTAAATTATCATTAATAAAATAAAAAAATGGACCTGAAAAATAAAAAAACCTTGGTATGGATAAATAGGATAAATTACAACACGCGCTCATTATGTTAATCAAACTCAAGGCCGTCTAATTGCCATTATTAGATAATTGCACAAATATTTCCTGTTATTAGAAAAAAAAAAAAAAAAAAAAAATTAATAAAAAATATATATCAATGTTGAGATTTAAAAAATAACTCAGTATTTTTTAAAACTTAAAATGTTACATCGAATTAAATTATATATTTATTTATTTAACTTACTATTAAAATTTATTGAAGCTAATAAATGCTTTACAGTAAATAACAACGATCTAGTACCTCAATATGAATTAATAAAAAATTCACGGTCAATTAAAAGTGTAATTCTTGAAAAAAAATTGTCATTGATAGAATGCCAAAAATTAGCAATAACGCGCAAAGCATTGGCCTTTAATTTCTTCAAAAATAAAAATAATAATAATAAAAAATTAAACTGTCAATTACTAGAATGTCCTGAAATAAATTCTTTTAGTTCACTTATACGTGATAATAAATATAATTATTATAGTTTGTACCCACGATATTTATATCCTGGTAATTAAAATTATAATTTATTTATTATTATTAAAATTTATAAATTTTTAATTTATAAAATTAATTTTTATTTAAATTTATGAATTTTTTAATTTAAAAATTTATTTTAATGAAATTTATAAATTTTTTAATTGTAAAGATTTTTTCTAACGAAATTTATGAATTTCTTAGTTAAAAATTTTTTTTTTCTAATTTTATTTAAAAAAAAGAATTTATTATTTAATTTTAAAAAATTAAAATTCATAAAAAAATTTTTTTTTTTTAATTTTTAAATTGTAAAGATGTTTAAAAAATAATATTTTTTTTTTTCATTATGTAAGTAAATATAACAGTAAAGTGTTTGCCGAGAGTAGGCGTATTTATTATCTCAGAAGAATCTAAAAATTACACAGACGCAAAGAAAACATGTGAGGAAGTAAACGGAAAATTGGCACATATTATCAGCGAAGAAAGAACCGAAGGCCTCGCTAAATTTATCACCCATAATACCCCGGTATTTGTGGGACTGAGTAATCGTCGGAGCAGCAGGGACCGTATTTGGAAAAATGAATTTGGTGAGTAATAAAAATGTACAATTATCAGAATAATAATAATTATTTTGATTTTATTTGAATAGATGAGCCATTAAACTGTTTCGATTATCGCGGGTGGAACAAAGGAGAGCCTTCTGCCTCAAGAGGATGTGTGGGTTTGATTGTTACCAAATCGCTGATAAGCGATAAAACACCTGCGTGGCGAGTGTTACCTTGCTCTCAATCTTTGCCGTTTATTTGTGAGATACTGCCAAGAGTCAAGATTAGTAAAAAAGATTTATCATTTTTATGATTTTTTTCTTAAATTGGACTATACATTCTTAACTATTGACATTTTTAAAGATATAAGCTCATCCTGATGTTACACTCATCGAGACCTTTCATTTGAGTACCCACATGCATTTTTGATATATTTTTCATATATACATATATGTAATATATATAAATATATAAAATATATGAAAAATTGATGTGGATACTCAAATGAAAGGTCTCGATGAGTGTAACATCAGGATGAGCTTATATCTTTAAAAATGTCAGTAGTTCACAAGATACTTGGTAATTTCTTAATTACTGACATTTTTAAAGATATAAACTCATCCTGATGTTACAGTCCTCAAGAGCTTTCATTTGAGTACCCACATGCAATTTTTTATATATTTTTGATATATACATATATATAATATATATATAAATATATAAAATATATGAAAAATTGATGTGGGTACTTAAATGAAAGATCTTAATGCGTGTAATATCAAAATGAGCTAATATCTTTGAAAATGTCAACAGTTTACAAGATACAGGGTCATTTCTTAATTACTGAAATTTTTAAAGATATAAACTCATCCTGATGTTACGCTAATCAAGACCTTTCATTTGAGTACCCACATGCATTTTTTATATATTTTTCATATATACATATATGTAATATATATAAATATATAAAATATATGAAAAATTGATGTGGATACTCAAATAAAAGGTCTCGATGAGTGTAACATCAGGATGAGCTTATATCTTTAAAAATGTCAGTAGTTCACAAGATACTTGGTGATTTCTTAATTACTGACATTTTTAAAGATATAAGCTCATCCTGATGTTACACTCCTCAAGAGCTTTCATTTGAGTACCCACATGCATTTTTTATATATTTTTAATATATACATATATATAAATATATAAAATATATGAAAAATTGATGTGGGTACTTAAATGAAAGGTCTTAATGCGTGTAATATCAAAATGAGCTAATATCTTTGAAAATGTCAACAGTTTACAAGATACAGGGTCATTTCTTAATTACTGAAATTTTTAAAGATATAAACTCATCCTGATGTTACGCTAATCAAGACCTTTCATTTGAGTACCCACATGCATTTTTTATATATTTTTCATATATACATATATGTAATATATATAAATATATAAAATATATGAAAAATTGATGTGGATACTCAAATAAAAGGTCTCGATGAGAGTAATCTCAGGATGAGCTTATATCTTTAAAAATGTCAGTAGTTCACAAGATACTTGGTGATTTCTTAATTACTGACATTTTTAAAGATATAAGCTCATCCTGATGTTACACTCCTCAAGAGCTTTCATTTGAGTACCCACATGCATTTTTTATATATTTTTAATATATACATATATATAAATATATAAAATATATGAAAAATTGATGTGGGTACTTAAATGAAAGGTCTTAATGCGTGTAATATCAAAATGAGCTAATATCTTTGAAAATGCCAACAGTTTACAAGATACAAGGTCATTTCTTAATTACTGAAATTTTTAAAGATATAAACTCATCCTGATGTTACGCTAATCAAGACCTTTCATTTGGTACCCACATCAATTTTTCATATATTTTATATATTTATATATATTATATATATGTATATATGAAAAATATATCAAAAATTGATGTGGGTACTCAAATGAAAGGTCTCGATGAGAGTAATCTCAGGATGAGCTTATATCTTTAAAAATGTCAATATTTCACAAGATACAAGGTAATTTCTTAATTATTTAATAATAATAATTATAAATTTCAAGATAAATAAAATTTATTACACTGAAATATTTACACTGTGGTAAAATTTCACATTTTATTTCAATAAAATAAAATAATATATATATTTATTTATTTATATAGATTTAGTAATGATCATAAAGAATATATTATTATTGTTATCGTCATATGTACATAGTAGTTATCAGTTATTATCATTAATAGCAATTAATCATATTTAATTTAAATTCAATATTAAGTACGCGATATAATATTCATTTTAAATAGCAATTGGAATTATTTTTATCGTGCAAAATATTTGAATTATAATCATCATTATCTATTTTTTAATTATTATTATTTTAAGATAAATCCGAGCCAGCGAGTTTTATTATATAAAAATACAAAAGATGAAATTATCACGGTTTTAAAAATTTTAAGGAATGTTTTTTTTTACTTTTACAATTATTTAATTAATTAATTTACTAAAATTAAAATTGTTATTAAATGCACAATGAAAATTGAAATAATTACTGGGCGTGGTTTTTTTAGCACCAATAATAAATATTAAATGCTAATCAAGTCTTGAAGTTATAAAAAAAAAAATTGTATTGGCACTGTTTGAAAAAAAAAAAAAATTATTTAATTAATTTTTTCAATTATTTTTTTTAATTAATTTTTTTTCAAATAATTTTTTTAGTTGTTAAAAAAATCAATTATTAATTTTAAATAAATGTTTTATTAATTATTAATTAATTAATTTTTAATTGATAGAAAAAAAATTTTTTTAATAATTCATTAAAATAATTAATTTTAAAAATTAATTACAATAATGATTTTAAAAAATTAATTAAAATGATTCATTTATAAAATTAATTATAATAATTAATTTGAAAAATTAATTACAATAATTAATTTTAAAAATTAATTATAGTAATTAATTTGAAAAATTAGTACAATAATTAATTTGAAAAATTAATTAAAAAAATTAATTATAATAATTAATTTGAAACATTAGTTAAAAAATTAATTATAATTAATTTGAATAATTAATTATAATTAATTTTAAAAATTAATTAAAATAATTAATAAAAAAATTAGTTATAATAATTAATTTAAAAAATTATTTAAAATAATTAATTAAAAAAATTACTAATAAAAAATTAATTAATTTTTTTTTAATAAGAAAGAACAATATAATTAATACAACCAGAATAATTGGACGGAGTAAAAAATTTAAAATAAAAATCTTCAAGACACTTTCAAAAAATCCTAAAATAAATTGAATAAAATAGTTGCCAACTCGTTGTACATAACCAACAAAATTAATCTCAACTAACCGACAAATGATTTATGTATAATTATATCAATATTAAATCCACTAATAAATATATCGTAATAAAATTCGATTTTAATATGTTTCACGTATCGACAGTCTGGGGATAATAATAAATTGATAAAAAAAAATTATAATTATTGGTAAAATATTCAAATATCCGCTCCGATATATAATTATACGGAGTTCCTTATTAGTGAAGTTCTCGGAACCGCCGCCTGGCGCTAGTTGTAATTTCTCGGCGCGAATACAGTAGAATGTTATATTATTTAAATACTTATCAAATGCTACCTATTTTCTTCTAAAAATAATAATAATAATTAAATGAAGATTTATTATTATTATAATTATAATTAAGATTTATTGCCAGATGAATTTGTCAACAGAGGGCCCACTTGCTCGGACAATTGAACCACCATTCGTTGTAATACTGTTTGTCTTTCTTCGAGTGTGGCAACCTAAAGAAAATAATTATTTAAATAATTATTAATTATAAATAATTAATTATAATTACCCGTTCAAGTAACTGGCTGTAAAGGCGGTAAGGAACGTAAGCTGGAGTTCCAGAGGTTGGAGAAACTGGACCAGCGAGGTGAGAATTGCTGCGTTGGTACCCGGAACTGCTGTCTTTGTTCTGGAGGCGCTGAAGTTCCTGGAACCCCGGTTCTGAGAACTGTTCCGGGGCTTCGGGATTTTGGACCGGTGAGTGGTTCTCGTGTGAGTGGTTCATTTCTTTTTTTACTTCGGCTTTGTCCGGCTTGTCTGTTGATAGGATTTTTTTCTGGTTGAATTTTAGTTCCTCTATCTGTAATTTTTTGAATAATTTTTGATTAAAATTGTTTTTATTTTTTATTATTAAGATGTTGAGGTTAAGTTTGGGTTACCCATGGTGGGACGGGTTGGCGATTTTTTCCGGATCCTGTTTCAGAGTCGTCGTTTCTGGATTGGTCTACTGTGTCAATTGCTCCGTTTGTGATAGAATTTTCCTGTTTTTGAAATTCAGTATTTTAATAATAATAATAACAATAATAATAATTTTGAAGATATAAGCTCATCTTGATGTTACCCTAATCAAGAGCTTTCATTTGAGTACCCACATGCATTTTTGATATATTTTTCATATATACATATATATGATATATATGTATATAAAATATATGAAAAATTGATGTGGGTACTCAAATGAAAGGTCTCGATGAGTATAACATCAAGATGAGCTTATATCTTTAAAAATGTCAATATTTCACAAGATACAAGGTCATTTTTTAATTATGTAATATATATAATGTATATTTTAAAGATATAAGCTCATTTCGATGTTACACTCATCAAGACCTTTCATTTGAGTACCCACATCAATTTTTGATATATTTTTCATATATACATATATATAATATATATAAATATATGAAAAATTGATGTGGGTACTCAAATGAAAGGTCTTGATGAGTGTAACATCAGGGTGAGCTTATATCTTTAAAAATGTCAATATTTCCCAAGATACAAGGTAATTTCTTAATTATGCATCCTGAGGCAAAATTTTTCTTATTTTTTTAATAATATAGATAATAATAATTACAGTGCTAGTCTGACGATGATGACTAGAAGGCAATCGCCTCCTAGGAGCTTTAACTCTCGACGCAGTAAGATGAAGCAATGGAGTATCTTCTTCCCTCTCAACCCCATCAAGTTCCTCATCAATCCCCTCATTATGATCCCCAGAGTCGACCTGAGAAGGACTGACATCCTCACACTTGATAAGCCGCTTGATCCCCGGAGAGATTGGCGAGGAAGCGACTTTCTTCTCCGGCAAAGTCGAGGAAGAACTCGAAGAAGATCCTAGCACTGGAGATATGGGACTGACACTTTTCCGGTCGGCGTTCGCCGTCCGGGTGTCCAGGCTCTTCCTGGCGTAAGCTTTCTCTCCCTTCTTTCCAGTATTCCACAGCTTTGAGCTGCTACTAGTGCTGGTGCTGGTGCTGGTGCTAGTGCTGGTGCTGGTGTTGGTACTCTTCAATCCGCGGTTCAGTTCCAATGGTCTTACTTTGTTGACTTCTTCTTGGTGGGGTGATTTTTTTCCTTGGATTACTTTTACGAAATTGTCGGGGAATAAACCTATTTTTCCACGCAATTCACCTTTCCACCATCCCTGAAATTTTTAAAATATTGATAATTATTTAATTATTTTTAATGAATTTTTATAAGTTAATTTTTTATAAAATTAATTTTTAACAATAA
The DNA here is from genome assembly GCF_020080835.1 of Cotesia glomerata. Lineage (NCBI taxonomy): Eukaryota > Metazoa > Arthropoda > Insecta > Hymenoptera > Braconidae > Cotesia > Cotesia glomerata. Next base: position 12,152,677 of record NC_058161.1, read on the forward strand.
TTTTGGGCTTAAAAATTAATAAAATCAATTTTCAACATTAATTATGGGCTTAAGTATTGAAAAGTTAATTTTTAAATAAAATTTTGGGATCAAATATTAAAAATTAATTTTTAACATTAATCATAGGCTCAAATATTAAAAAATTAATTTTTTATTAAAATTTTGGGCTCAAGTATTAAAAGAATTAATTTTTAACATTAATTATGGGTTCAAGAATTAGAAAATTAATTCTTTACTAAAATTTTGGGCTCAAAATTAATAAAATTAATTTTTAACATTGACAGTGGGCTCAAGTATTGAAAAATTCATTTATAATATAATTTTGGGCTCAAAAATTAAAAATATTAATTTTTTGTATTAATTGTAGGATCAAATATTAAAAATTAATCTTTAACATCAATTATCGGCTCAAAAATTAAAAAAGGTTAACTTTTAACATTAATTATGAGCTCAAAAATTAAAACAATTAATTTTTAATATTAGTTTAGGGATCAAACATTGAAAAAATTAAATTTTAGCACTAATTTTGGGCTCAAAAATTGAAAAAAGTTCATTTTCAACATTAATTGTGTGATCAAATATTAAAAATTAATTTTTAACATTAATTATGAGCTTAAGCATTAAAAAAAATCAAATTATTCTTCAATTTTGGGCGCAAAAATTTAAACAAGTAATTTTTAACATTAATTTTGGACTCAAAAATTAAAAAAAATTAATTTTGAACATTAATTGTGGGATTAAACATTAAAAAGTAATTTTCAGCATTAATTATGGGCTCAAGAATTAAAAAATATATTCTTGACTAAAATTTTGGGCTCAAAAATCAAAAAATTCAATTTTTAGCTTTAGTTTAAGGATTAAACTTAAAAAGAATTAATTTTTGACATTAATTATGGGCTCAAGAATTAAAAAATTAATCTTTAACATCAATTATGGAATCAAATGTTAAAAAAATAATTTTTTACTAACAATTTGGGCTCAAAAATTAAAAAAATTAATTTTTAACATTAATTATGGGCTCAAAAATTTTAAAAATTAATTTCTAACATTAATTGTGGGATCAAATATTGAAAAATTACTTTTTTACTAGAATTTCATGCTCAAAAATTTAAAAATTTAATTTTTAACATTAATTGTGGAATCAAATATTAAAAAATTAATTTTTTACTAAAACTTTGGGCTCAAAAATTTTTAAAATTAATTTTTAGCTTTAGTTTAAGGATCAAACATTAAAAAAATAATTTTTTACTAAAATTTCGTGGTCAAAAATTAAAAAAAATTGCTAAAATAAAATAAAAAAAAACAAACAAACAAACCTTATCAGGCGCATCCCTGGAGATCAAAGTAACAATTTCGCCTTCAGCAAGTGTCAGTTCATCCTCATTAGCAGCTTTATAAGAAAAGAGCACCAGACACATCTCCTTGGTGTCCTCAGCCGGAGCCGGAGCAGAGACAAAATTAGAAGGAAAGACTCCGACCCGTCCTCTGAGCCGCCCAGTCCACCAGCCCTCTTCAACCTGTCCCAAATATTCGACCATGTCATTTGGAGCCAAGGCTAGTTCATCTTCATTGCACGGGTCATAACTAAACAGCACTTTGCACCACTTACTAGTTGAACTATTCCCACTATTATTATTACTACTACTATTATTATTATTATTACTATTATTACTATTTCCACAAGAACCGTTTCGGAGTGTCACTAATTCTTTCTTAACCTCAACACTAACTTCACTTTTCACTCCACCGCTTGGCTCCAACACCTTAACAAGTCATCAATAATTAATAATTAACTATTATTAATTAATTAATTATTTATCAAATAATTAAATAATTAATTAATTATCAATTAATTAATTAATAATTAATTAATTAATAATTAATTAATTAATAATTAATTATTTCTTTTTTTAATGAATAAAACTTACCTTGACAAAGTTATCAGGAAACATTCCGCGCTTATCTCTGAGTGTGCCTTCCCACCAGCCTTCAGACATTATTTTGACATCTTTAATAATATCTCCTTTTCTTATTGTCAGTTCATCGGGTTCCTGTGCGACATAATTAAACTCAACTAGGGCTTCCATTATTTATTGATTCCTGTATCCTTACAACCCACTCGACTATTGTACACTTGATTCACCATTAAACCTATATAAAAAAAAAAAAAAAAAAATTATTAATGGATTATTATTAGGTTACCTTCACTCTTCGGGATGAAAAAAGGTCGAATCAATACTTTAGTTTATTATTATTTTAATTATAATATAATAATTTTTTATAATGAAACTATAAAAATTAAATAATGATTTTTGTTAAAATATAAGCTCATCCTGATGTTACACTCGTCAAGAGCTTTCATTTGAGTACCCACTTGCATTTTTGATATATTTCTCATATATACATATATGTGATATATAGAAATATATAAAATATATGAAAAATTGATATGGGTACTCAAATGAAAGGTCTTGATGAGTATAATGTCAGGATGAGCTGATAATTTAAAAAATGTCAATAGTTCACAAGATACAATGTCATTTCTTAAATATTGAAGTTCTTGAAGATATAAGCTCATCCTGATGTTACTCTCATCGAGACCTTTCATTTGAGTACCCACATCAATTTTTCGTATATTTCATATATTTATATACATTATATATATGTAAATATGAAAAATATATGAAAAATCGATGTGGGTACTCAAATGAAAGGTCTTAATGAGTGTAATGTCAGAATGAGCTTATATCTTTAAAAATGTCAATAGTTCACAAGATACAAGGTCATTTCTTAATTACCGACATTTTTAAAGATATAAGCTCATCCCGTTGTTACATTCATCAAGACCTTTCATTTGAGTACCCACATTAATTTTTGATATATATTTCATATATTTATATACATTATATATATGTAAATATGAAAAATATATGAAAAATCGATGTGGGTACTCAAATGAAAGGTCTTAATGAGTGTAATGTCAGAATGAGCTTATATCTTTAAAAATGTCAATAGTTCACAAAATACAAGGTCATTTCTTAATTACTGACATTTTTAAAGATATAAGCTCATCTCGTTGTTACATTCATCAAGACCTTTCATTTGAGTACCCACATCAATTTTTGATATATTTTTCATATATACATATGTATATATATAAATATATATAAATATATGAAATATATAAAAAATTGATGTGGGTACTCAAATGAAAGGTCTCGATGAGTGTAACATCATGATGAGCTTATATCTTTAAAAATGTCACTAGTTCACAAGATAAATGGTAATTTCTTAATTATGTATACTAGAGACAAAATTTTTCTTATTCTCTTAATAATATAGATTATTATTATTTTTTGTTTTATTATTAACAAAAAAATTGACAATTTAAATAATAAGGAACTGATAATAGTAACTTTTTATTTAAAATTCATTATTATTATTATTATTATTATTATTATTATTGCAAAAAACCGACAATTGTAACAATAAAAATCAGTAACAATAAATTTTAATTCAAAATTTTTTTTTTTTTAATAATGATAAATAAAATATGACTCATAATTATTAAACCTAAAATTACTAGACAGCTGTAAATTATTTAACTATTATTAAAAATTTAACTTTAATTTAACTCTAATAATAATAATAATCTAATTTCCAAAAAGTGCCATGTGTCTCTTAGATTAGATATAAAAAATTTTTAATAATTCTAATTACATTTAAAAATAATAATAATAATAATTATTATTATTATTGTAAACAACCATATGACACCAAAAAAAAAAACAAACTAATAATTATAAAGTTAAAAAAATCTAGTTGGCATTTATCACAAGTAGTGTCAGTTAATTTAACAAATAAGTTAAGGTTAATTTAATTAAAAAAAGTAACTTACATTAAAAAGAACGATTAACTTGTCTTGTAAAACAAAAGTCAACTATTAAAATATGTTCTAGGCGTATCCCAAGCCGATTTGACAGGAGTTTTAAGTATATAACCATAAAGTATACCAGAGTGTGCCAATGCGTCAGCCAGTCTTTAAGTGAGCTCTCAATTCTCACATCACATATCACAATTCGCGGAGTTAACTACAAAGGTGTACAATCTGTAAAATAAATATCAAGTGTTCAGTGTTTAAGTATAAGTGTGAACCGCGGCGTGCAGATACAGTGTACTGTGTAATTTAATATATATAGTTACTGTAGCAGTGAGTGCTGCCATATTGAATATGTTTAGATGGATTATCAGGAGCCCAGGAGATGTTAAACTCTACTAATAAAAAATAAAACTCTTACTCAAGCTATCCAGCATTCACAATGCAATCTGGGTAATGTCCTTGTCATTACACATGTCAGCTGGGAGAATAATAATATAATACTTGATGAGTAACAACCGGCGACACCTGCTGCATGGTAATTTTTTTTCTAAAAAAAAAGTTAAAATTTATTTAACAGATAATTTCTATTTTTTATAAAAAAAATTGACATTTTAAATTTTTTAATTTTATCTATTAAAATAAATTAGCTCCAAAAAATTATTTTTAAAAAATTGCATTTTTTTTTCTACATGGCAATTTTTTTTTTCTAAAAAAAAATTAAAATTTATTTAACAGATAATTTCTATTTTTTATAAAAAAAATTGACATTTAAAATTTTTTAATTTTATCTATTAAAATAAATTAGCTCCAAAAAATTATTTTTAAAAAATTGCATTTTTTTTTCTACATGGCAATTTTTTTTTTCTAAAAAAAAATGAAAATTTAAAAGATATTTAGAAATTTTTTTATAAATTAATTTGTAAAAAAAAAATTGATATTTCAGTTAGCTGTCACTTATTAGTTTTTTTTACTAAAAAAAATTTACTCCAAAAAATTATTTTTAAAGAATTGCTTTTTTTTTTTTTTTTTTTTTTCAAATTATTAAATATATGCTTCATTAATTTTTAAATTATTTTTTTTTTTTTTTGGTTTTTTTTTTTTAGTTAAAAAAACGAAAAAATAAGGGCTCGTCCGGGACTTGAACCCGGGACCTCTCGCACCCTAAGCGAGAATCATGCCTCTAGACCAACGAGCCGACAGCCTCACGCTGGCAACGGTACGAGATAGATCGTGTGTGAGAGCGTGTCTCTGTTTCATGTATTTTCTATATCATTTGTGCGCAAGCAGTATAAATAAATATATGAAGTTGTTTATAACAAGTAATAAATCGATAATTTAGTGTTTTTCATTGTGCCAAATTATTTATTTATAGTTAAATATTGATAAACGCGAAAGGACGCCAAAACCTAGCCTCAAAATGGGTGATACTGGGGACGCTTCCCAGACCCCAGCTGATTCTTCCGGATTATCGCAAACACCGGCTAAAAATCCAACTATTAAATATAATTCTAAATTACTAGACAACGAAATGTTTAAAAAATTTATCGAAACATGTATTATTGTTAAAAAGATTCTAAAAGCTAACAAACAAGCAACAGGGGTGCCCAACCTCAAGCAACCCCGCAGCAGAAATTCTTCGATGTCCGACGGCGACTCGATAGATGGCGCTATGGATCAAGACGGAGAGGAATTTTTAAAACCGCGCAAGCCCGCGAAGTTGAGACGTACAACACAAACAGCTGGTACAAGTATCAACAATAAATTTGATCCCTTCATGGACTCAGATTTTTCTGACAGTGAAGACTCTTCAACTAATAAAATAAACAAAAATGGCAAGAGAAAAATAAATCCTAACTCAAATAATAACAGCAACCAACAAACTCGTAGTCAAAATGACACAAGTGCACAAACGGAGCAAAATAAAAAATCCAAAGGTAAACCGCCTCCCATTTTTGGAAAAATTAATGGTATTAAAGAAACTACAATGCTACTCGCTACTAATAAAGTCCCAAAAACAAGTTTTATAATTCGTGAATTCGATGAAACTTTTACAAGAATTTTTCCTTATGACTTATGCATAAATATATTAAAAGAAAAGAAAACTGAATTCTTCACATATACTCCCAGACACCTGAAGATGAAAACAATTGTCCTAAAAGGTGTACGTGGTGGCTACGACGAAAAAGATGTCAGGGCGGCCCTGGACGAGCTTAACCTACAAGATGTCAACATAACCAAAGTCAGTAAGCTAATCTTTGACAGAAGCAAACCTGAGCTTTTCCATTTTCTTGTTTCAGTCTCTCATGACAGTAAAACTGCCACGTTGACTCGCTTAAAGTCTCTTTTATCACGACCCATCAGATGGGAAAGACTAAGAAGGCCCACAATCTTTATGTGTAAAAAGTGCCAACAAACAGGACATTTAAGTTCTAATTGTCATATGGCCCCGACCTGTGTTAAATGTGCAGGCGACCACCAAGCCAAAGACTGTACTTTACAGGCAGGCACCGATAAAAAGCTTCTTAAATGTACCAACTGCGATGAAATAGGTCATCCAGCCAGTTACAAAGGCTGTCCAACAGTTAAATTTATGGGCAAACTCAAGGCTCAATATAAACAGCAACAAGAAGCCAAAAAACGGAACATTGCTAAAGTAATTAACAACTACACCAGGCCTGACCAATCATACGCCAATATGTTCAACATTAACCAAAATAATAGCTTTCCGCCACTTCCTAGACCAAAATTACCTTCCATAGGGGCACAAATATCAAGTCATGTAAATCCTACAGCACCTGACACAAACTACTCCGATAACATCACAAACAACCTGGAATCACTTCTTAACTCTTTTAAAAACGACATCTTAAACGAAATTAAGCATCTTAATCGCAAAATTGACTCAAATACTAGAAGAATAAACATAATAATGTCTGCAATTGGTCTGGATGAATAATGGCACCGCTGCATCCACCAAACTAAATACAACATTCAAAAAAATTGTATTAATCACCGCATCAATACTGACTCCAGCGAGTACATCAACTTAGACTTTCTGTAGCGTTACCACCAATAGATACAACATCAAACTTCGAATTATCGAACGACTATTGGTGACTATCGCGAGATCCAACTCACATTGATGAAAGAAGTAGCAGAATTCTGTAGGAGCACCAGCTCATTTAACTCTGCAGGCCAACTACAGTGACTTAAAAGTGCATTTAATTCTAATACAAAGTACAAACTATATTATCAAGTGTTTACTAATAACATAATACTGTAAAAATGTAAATATGTAAATATGTACATATGTATATATCTGTCCCCTTCAACCTTTCCCATCGTCCCACCTCCTTTACCCTCACCCATTCCCTAAAATATTGTCTGATGTATTTTTTCATACCATAATTTTTGACAACTTAAAAACCTCATATGTTACTATAAAATGTTCTAATTTAACGCTATGTAATAAGAAAATTATATTATTTAATATTTATAACTAACGAGATCTACAGCTCGTAGCCAGTTAGTACAAATTACACTAAGTGTTGCTATGTTAAAGTATTTTTAAGTAATTTTTATACTTATTGAAATTCTGTTATGTATTTTGAGAGAAATTAATAAACTTACTTTTCAAAAAAAAAAAAAAAAAAAAAACCAACGAGCCTAATGGAATTTTTTACCTCCTTATAAATTATTTGGCTTAACTAAGAATGTTAAAATTATCTATGTTTCTGACACTAAATAGTGCAATCTCCAATATGTCTCTTAGCGAGATCTATTTACTATAGCTAGTTAAGATAAAATAATATTATTATTATAATTATGTTACAGTTTTTAGTAGATTTTATAAAAATCTAACTATTGCAGCCGTCCTCATGGCGCAACTTTTAAAAAATTTAGCCATTTTCTGACTCAGTTTGTCGAGCTGAGTCAAAAAATACATATAGTTCAAAAGTTTATATATGTATGTATTTATATATATATATATATATATATATATATATATATATATATATATATATATATAATCAAAATTTTCAGAGATATTTAATGATGAACTTTTAGTAATTTCAAATGTTTATCAAAAATTGCGTCAAATTATAAAAAATATCATTAAATATCTCTGAAAATTTTGATTTTAGCGACTTCATGCTCAGGACCTTTTTTGTAGGAAATTGAATGTTGTACAAGTTTGTCATTCACATTTTTTCTGTAGCTCTTGTCATTCACGAGATAAATGCGAAAAAACGCGAATTTCATGGAAAAATCAAGTTTAGAGGCCTGTACTACCTCGCCGGTTCGAGTTACGGCTTGGCCGCTATGGACACTTTTGTAGAGCATTCAATTCTGAAAAAAACCCTTTCGCGGTCGAAGCAATGCTGTGAAATGCCACTGAGCTATAGAAATTTAAACATAAAAAAATCAAAATTTCTGTGTTTTTTTAAGGGGAAATCTTTAAACGCCTGGGTCGAGGTCTTAATATTAATATTAAGGGCCTAAACTTTCAAGGTATTTTTTTTTGGGTACTTGCAACAAAATTTCACGATGGAACTGAAAAAAAAAAATAGTTGGAAAAAAAAAGCACCCTAATATATATATATATATATATATATATATTTATACGATATAACGCGGCTTGTCAGCACGATAGCGTTTTCAATTTATAACCGATTCTTCTCAAACTCAACATGCTTTATCTATCGATCAAAACCAAGGTTAAGTTCTAAGATCCCGGGAAAAAATGAATTTGCCTAATCATATATATTTATATATGATTATATATTGAATATATAGAATTATATATGATTATATCTAAATTTTTATGTAAAATATATATAATCATATATAGACTAATATATTGTATGTATATTTTATATAAGACTGTATATAATCAGATCTGAGTTATCTAGGGCTATATATGATTATATATGTCTATATATGATTATATCTGATCAGATCTAATTGATATTTCAGCTGTTAGGTTATAAAAAATGTCAAAAGAAAATTGCTATTTTTGCTTTTGATTTTAAATAAATATTTGTTAACTGTTAACAAATATTTATTAACATTTAATAAATAATTTATTAACTGGTAATAAATATATATTAAATCCCATTATGTTAAGAAATCACTTATTAACAGTTAATAAAGCTCATTAAATATAAACAAATCATTCTATCAATATCAGTGTAACTATACGGAAATCATATATAATTATATATGAATCATATATAATTATATATGAATCATATATAATTATATATGAATCTTATATAACTATATATGAATCATATATAATTATATATGAATCATATCTAATTATATATGAATCATATATAATTATGTATGAATCATATCTAATTATGTATGAATCATATCTAATTATATATGAATCATATATAATTATATATGCATTTTGTGATTACTATAAAACATTCTCTGTTTTCATCTCAGAGTCTGCTACTCCAATGATTAATAATCTTTTAAACTATAGTTTTTTGTGGATGAAATAATGGAACTGTATTAATTAATTTAACTTATAAAAATCGATTATGTATTCGATTTGCATTAATTGTAGGTATTTCAAGCTTTACTCTTCCAGTAAGTCTCGTAGGTAAACAAGTGGCGTGTTAGTCTTTAAAGCGTCAGGTCCCCGGTTCGATCCCCGCTCACGGTGAATTTTTTTCTATTTTTATAGAAATAATTATATATAATTATATCTAATTATATATAATTATATATGATCAGATCTGGCCAATTTTCAGGTCTAATTATATATAAGTGATTATATATAACTATATATAATTAGGCAAATTCATTTTTTCCCGGGATGAGCTTAATCGGGCGAGTAATTTGAAAATTACAGGATTTTGAAATTTTGAAAATCGTAAAAATTGCTGTTTTTACTACTGCAACTTGGTATAATTACTGAACTAGACAAGATATTAAAATTCGGTAAAATGCATCGTAAAGGTCTTTTAATAAGCTTCAATTTTCACTACTCAGAAGTGGTAATAGCCTCAATATTACTCCTTTTAGAGTTCGTTTAATGAAACAGTTTTACTGTTGCAGCCGTTTTAGAATTATTGTCTGCATCATAGCTTAATCATGATGTAAATTCAATAGTTACGATATTGATCAGTCTTTCGTGTAATGTTTTTGGGTAGGTCGTCAGTAAATATGTCACAAATTAGTTCTAAATATTGTTTTCTTCAATTAAAATTTTGTCCGGTTTCAAAATTCTGATTAACTTGGAAACTGTTGTTCCTAAGCGATTACTTAAAATTTGGACATTTATAATTCAAATCTTATAATCTTTGCAATTGTTTGATAAATATTTGAGAAACTTTTTCTTCACAAGATAATTTTTTTTTCAAAATTTGTTCTAAATAGTTTTAAACTTATTATTGAATTTTGTTTTTAATTCATAAACTAAGTTATACGTTATTAGTATTTATATTATTTTATTAAAAATCGATTTTCTTTATTTGAAAAATCTACTTCCATTTCGGCTGCCGAATGGCCTTTTTTTTTATTGTATTTTTTATTCTGTGTTATCATTTATGTAACTTTTGTTTGTGGAAAAATAAAAATAAACTTTTCAAAAAAAAAAAAAAAAAAAAACCAACGAGCCTAAAACCCGATGTAAAAGGTCAAAATCTTTGGAGGTATTTATAGTTACCAACGATTCAGCTGATTTAGCGCACCTTTAGGTTAGTTTTTAAGATTTAATATTTTTATTTAGGTTATTTTTTAATGAAATTTTAAAAATATCAGCTGTTTATTTCAGATTTGTCAATTTTTTTTAGTAATTCTTACTATTATTGTAACAAATTTTGAAAAAAAATCATTATTATGACAATTATTAATTTTTTTTGCAACGACAATAATAATAGAATTTTTTAATTAAATTTTTGTTATTAAAAATGTCAAAATTTTTTTACTAATAATAATAACAATAATTATTACTAAAAAGTTATTATTATAATTAAAAATGTCAGTCAATTTTTTTCATTAAAAACAATAATAATAATAATAATAATAAATATTTATTATTATTATGATAATAACTTAATCTTCACCTCAGATAAACCTGGATAAAAAAATAAAAACATATCACAAGTAATCTAAAAAGTTCTCCGCCATCAAAATTCCAAAATGGCGCAAGATTTTAACCGGAGTGCTTTGACAGTCTCTCACAACCGGGTAAGTTTTTAAATTACACTAAAAAATAATCACATTTATAATTAAAACAATTGATCACAACTATTAACTTAACAATTAAATCACCTCTCACTAAATCTAACCTAGAAAAGATTCCACTAGTGAAAATTCAAAAAGTCAGCTGACTTCAATATGAAAATTAAGTTAGCCAACATCTAAAAATTTTTATTAAAAAAATACGTACAATTAAAAAAAAAAATATTTTATTATTTAGTTCTAATTTAATGACACTGAAGTTAACAGACATTAAACATACATTTTTTTTATAATTTTATGGCTTGTAAATTATTATAAAAAAAAGTTTAATTAAAAAATTCCAAACGTGAAAATTAATAAAAAGTACAAAAGTGAAAATTTGATTTGTTATAAAAATTAAAAAAAATAACAGCTGACAGCTAACTTCAGTTTCATCTAATTTAACAATTAAAAAATTAAAAATGTCGGCTAACTTTATAACACTGAAGTTAGCAGTCAGCTGTCAATTTAAAAATTTTTTTAACATTATAAAAAAAATGAAAATAAAGTTAACCGACATTTCAAAATTTTTAGAAATTTTTTTGTTGAAAAAATTTCAATTAAACAATTAATACAGAAAATTGTCACATGTAAAAAACTTGAAAAACTATAAGTGCATTTTTTTATAAATATCTTTTTAGTTAACAATTGTAATTTAATTGATAAAAAAAATCAAAAATTTTTAGACGTCTGCTAACTTGAGTGTCATTAAAAAAAATGTTTTAAAAATTTTTCTCTGATAATTTTTTAAAATTTTCACCTGTGAAATTTTTTTAATAATAATTTAATAGTTGTAAAATTATAAAAAAAATCAGCTGTCAATTTTAAATGATAATTTAGCAAATATTTAATAATTTAAAAGATTTTTTTTAACAAATAAATTATGGGAAAAAGAATAAGAAAAAAATATTGACATGTAGAAATGAAGAAAAATTAAAAATGCAATTTTTTAAAAATAATTTTTCATTAAATAAAATAAAAAAATTATCAAGTGACTGCTAACTTGAATGTAATCAATTAAAAAAATTTTTTTAACAATTCCAATAAAAAGAATATTTTAAAAATTTTTCACTAATAATTTTTTTATATTTTTACATGTGAAATTTCTTTATTAAATTTTTTTAATAATAATTTAATTGCTGTAAAATTATAAAAGAAAATTATTTTAGTTAACTTCAGTGTCTTTATAACTTCACTATAATTTTGACAGCTACAAATAAATAATTAATTAATTAATTAATAACTTACCTAGGCGTGCTACACGGGTCAACGATCGACGAGAATACCTCGAGGCTTGATAAAAATAGTGGGAGTAAACTGTGTAAGCCTCGATCTGTCTTATAATGAGCTGACATCAATATCTGCTCTTAAAGAGTGTCTCTGTCTTGAGGAATTAATTCTAGACAACAATAAACTTTATGATTTAATTACTTTGCCGGTAATGGAAGCATTGACTACAATTAGCTTGAATAATAACAAGGTGTTTATTGTTAATTGTTGGTTTTTGATTTTTGATTTTTGATTTTTGATTTTTGATTATTAATGTTAATTTGCGATCAGCTGATCGACATAGACTTGGCGCTAGAAAGAATCAGCAGCTGCTGTCCGAAAGTAAAGCACGTGAGTTTGCTGGGGAATCCGGGTTACCCCGATCAGCTCACGGATCCTGTCAACAATGACGACGCGGACTATGACCGGTACAGGCTGTACGCAATCCACATCTTGCCGGAGTCTCTTCGCTTTCTCGATTTTCGGCCGGTCACACCGCTCGAGAGAAAAGATGCCAGCAATCGAGGCCGGTTTATGCGGACTATTAAGCTTTCTATCACGCCGTCGCCTTCGGCTCCGGCTCTTCACAGTAAATTTCACAGGGGAAGTTCTAATTCTTGCGGTTTTTTCAAGGAAAATTTTGATGGAGATTTTGGTGGAGCTTTTCAAGAGCGGAAGGATAATTATTCGCCACTGCCTAGTACTACTAGGGGTCCTGATGATCATAAAGGTATTTTATTAAATCATTATTGGGATACAAAAAATTACATTGATTTTGAGTGTCGATGTAGTATTGTATTAATTTTTAATATCAATGCAATAAATAATGCTGGAATATAATAATTATTTTTAAAAATTGCATTGCTTCTGAGTGTCAATGTAATATTTGCATGGGATTTGAGCATCAATGTAGCTGCTGTATTGATTTTTTAGTATCAATACAATAATATTGTCAATACAAACCAACAATAAAAAATTACATTGATTTTGATCATCAATGTAATTGAGACATCGATTTTAAGAGTCAATATAATAAATAACGTTGACTCAAAATAATCATTAAATTAAAAAATTACATTGATTTTGAGTGTCGATGTAGTATTGTATTAATTTTTAATATCAATGCAATAAATAATGCTGGAATATAATAATTATTTTTAAAAATTGCATTGCTTCTGAGTGTCAATGCAATATTTGCATGAGATTTGAGCATCAATGTAGCTGCTGTATTGATTTTTTAGTATCAATACAATAATATTGTCAATACAAACCAACAATAAAAAATTACATTGATTTTGATCATCAATGTAATTGAGACATCGATTTTAAGAGTCAATATAATAAATAACGTTGACTCAAAATAATCATTAAATTAAAAAATTACATTGATTTTGAGTGTCGATGTAGTATTGTATTAATTTTTAATATCAATGCAATAAATAATGCTGGAATAAGATAATTATTTTTAAAAAATACATTGCTTCTGAGTGTCAATGTAATATTTGCATGGGATTTGAGCATCAATGTAGCTGCTGTATTGATTTTTTAGTATCAATACAATAATATTGTCAATACAAACCAACAATAAAAAATTACATTGGTTTTGATCATCAATGTAATTGAGACATCGATTTTAAGAGTCAATATAATAAATAACGTTGACTCAAAATAATCATTAAATTAAAAAATTACATTGATTTTAAGTGTCAATTAGGGCTATACATTTAAACCGGTTAAAAAAGTTAACCAGGTTAACTAATTAGCTAACCATCAACTTAGCCGGTTAACGTAAATTAGCTAATTTTTTAACCGGCTAAAAAGTTAAATTAATTTTCAAAATAGATCTATGTATGGGGCATTCCATGCCAAATCAACCACTTTTGACCCCGACCCTTTTCGATTTTTCTGAAATTTTTGTATCTTTCTCTATCCTATTAAAAAAAGAATTTTTTTATCCAATTTGGATTTGAATAAGTTAATTTTCAACAAATTTATGGTTATTTAACTAAAAAAAGCTTTTTTTTTAATAACTTGTAACTTTTTTTTTGGTTGAGCAAAAAAAATTTGAAGAATTCTAAAAAATTAGCTGATTAGCTTATTAGCTTAGCTAATTTAAGTTAACCAGTTAAAAAATTAGCTAATTTGCTCAGCTAATTTAAGTTAACCGGCTAAGCTGATGGTTAGATAGATAGATGGATAAATGTTTATTTAGTCCTGGAGCCTAGGCTCCCTCAGGACCATCATCAAATAATACAAAATAGTACAAAATAATAAGTACAGTAAATACAAAGTAAATGATAATACAGTATCATGATGAAGTTCAGCAGTTCTAATATAAAATAATATAACATTAGTTTATAGCATAATAATAACGTCAGGCTGTTAATATTTTAATTAATCATTTTACCGTGCAAAAAGTAATCACGGCACAAACTACGAAACATTTCGTAATTTTCGGCCCTAACAATCTCCACCGGCAACATATTCCAGATGCGTATGCCAAGAACAAGAAAGGAATTATCATACATACTACAAGTAGATCTCGGTAAACGCAAATAATCATCTCTCACATCTCCTCTGCGTAGCGCAACCGGAAGAAATTCAAGCCTGCCACCAAATTGCTGACAGTAATGCATTACAATTTCCTTATAGAAAAGGCACGCTATAAAATAATTCCTCCTTTCCTTCAGCTTGAGCCAACCCAGTCTCTTATAATACGGCGTAACATGCTCAAACTTTGGGATCTTAAAAATATACCTAACACACGAGTTTATTTTACGCTGTAACCGCATCTGTAAACTGTTAGATATATTTGTATACGCTGCACAGCAATAATCAAAGATAGGAAATATTAACGTAGTAACAAGCTTTATACGTAATCTTTCGTTGAAGATCTCATTATTGACCTTCAACTGCGCCAAAACTCGCATTGCTCGATTACACACGCTCACAGTCTGACTTTCCCATGAAAGAACATTATCAATCAGCACACCAAGATACTTAACAGACTTATCATAAGGAACGATACAGCCATCTACCAGAATGACATCTGCATACTCACAGCTATTACAGTTAGCTTTAATTCTACTGCCAAAAATAACAGCCTTTGTTTTAGACGCGTTTAATCTCAAATAATTGATCTTGCACCATTCCACAATTTTAACTATTTCATCATTAAGTACCGCAATACAATCATTCACTTGGTCCGGACAACAAGATAAATATATCGCCAAATCATCAGCATAAAATAAATATTGACAATTTAACCGCTTGGAAAGATCTGAGATATATAGCGAAAATAACAAGGGACCAAGTACACTGCCTTGCGGCACTCCATTCAAAACACTAATAGTTAGCTAATTAGTTAACCTGGTTAACTTTTTAAACCGGTTTAAATGTATAGCCCTAGTGTCAATGTAATTGGTACATTGATTTTGAGTACCAATGCAGCTACAGTATCGATTTTTAGTATCAACACACCAATAACGCTGACTTAAAATCATCATTAAAAATTACATTGATTATGAATATCAATGTAGGATATTGTACTGATTTTAAGCGTCAATACAGTAAATAATGACGATTTTTTAGTATTCTTCAATTAAAAACAATAATATTGATTTTGAGGGACAATGCAATAAATAATATTGACTCAGAATGATTATTCAATTAAAAGAATTGCATTGATTTTGAGCATCAATGTAATGATTACATTGATTTTGAGTGTTAGTGCAGCAAGTGTATTGATTTTTAGTATCAATTATAATTTTAAAAAATTGTGTTGATTTTAATGTCAATGTAGTAAATTGCATTGATTTTTGGTATCGATTCAGTAAATACTATTGGATTAAAATTATTATTAAAAAAAACAATTACATTGATTTTCACAATACAGTAAATAATGACGATTTTTTAGTATTCTTCAATTAAAAACAATAATATTGATTTTGAGGGACAATGCAATAAATAATATTGACTCAGAATGATTATTCAATTAAAAGAATTGCATTGATTTTGACTGTCAATATAATTAATACATTGCTTATGAGTGTCAATATAGTAAATTGTATTAATTTTAAGCTTTAACATAATAAGTAACGTCTTGAAATTATTATTCATTAAAAAGGCTACATTGATTTTCAGTGTCAATGTAGAAAATATATTAATTACAAATGTCAATTCACTGTTAAAAATTATTAATAGTAAAAAACAAACTTTTTAAATTAAATTTATTCTTAATAATTTTGCATTGATTTTAAATGTCAATGCCATCAGTACATTGATGTTAATTATCAATGTACCAAATTATATCGATTTCAAAAATTTATTATTCAAATTTTTTTTATTAATTAATTTCTATTGTCAATGCATTTAATACATTGATTTGGAGTGTCAATGTAGTATAAAATAATTTTTTATTTTTTTAAAATAAAAAATTAAATCTTAGGCTATAATAATGATAAAAAATACTAAAAAAATTTTCTTAAATTATAATTATTATAATAAATATATTTTTAAAAAAAATTTTTTTTCCAGGAGCTTATGGAAAATGTCGGTACCGATATTCAGGAAAAAATTCAGAAGGAAATCGTTTTATAATAAACAGCGATTTATAATCTAACTATTATAAAATTAATGTAAAAAAAATTGCATTTATTTTTTTGGCCAGATAAATCTGGCTACATATAATTTTTTATGTATATATATATATATAAACAAATTTTTTCACAATTTTGTATAATATATTTTTATATAAATTTATAAATTTTTATCAACAAAAGCATAATTTAAAAAAAAAGTTTCATTCAATTTAATTGAGTTAAAAAATATATGTTAGACATTTTAAATTTATTTCTAAAAATCTAATTTAGAATTGAACTTTAATATTGCATTTTATACATAAATATATTGTAGTAAAATATATAAATGTATGTGAAATTTGTTATTGAGAAAACAGATACATTTAATATCAATAAATATATCGTTTCATTTTTTTTTTTTTTTTTTTTTTTTTTTATATATATATTATAAGTAATATAAAAAAGTAGAGTATAAATATATATATGAAATATTATTAACAATTGTTCCCTTGGACGAAAATTTTTAAAAATATGCCGGGGACTTTTTTATGTATTTATATATTAAGTATCAATTAAGTACTCGAGCCCTAGTCACTGTGATTATAATTATTAATTAATTAATTAATTAGATGATCAATTAATTATTAATAGTGTAAGTGATTGTAAATGTTAAGTAAAAAAAAATAATCAGGAGAAATTGTGTTTTCCATGATTGTACAAATTAGGTCTGAGAGTTATCGCACCCTCGACCCAGAAGTTCGGTCGTTCCAACATGTTTTGCCATAAAGATAATTCACGTCCTGTTGCGTCCATCCAATCAACTGGTTTGCCGTAGTGTTTACCTTAAATAATTTAAAAAAATAATTAGTTTCTATTTATTGTTATTATTAATGGAAATTTCAAATTCTTAGGAAAATAATGAGGTATTATATTAAATTAAGTTTTATAAAAAATTGATGAATGATTTTTGTTAAATTGAACTGTACTTTCTTAAATATTGACATTTTTTAAGATACAAGCTCATCCTGATGTTACATTCTTCAAGAGCTTTCATTTGAGTACCCACATGCATTTTTCATATATTTTTGATATATACATATATATAATATATATAAATATATGAAAAATACATGTGGGTACTCAAATGAAAGGTCTTGATGAGCGTAATGTCAGAGTGAGCTTATATCTTTAAAAATGTCAATAATTGAAAAATTATATTGTATTTTATAAATTTATGATATTTTTAAAGATATAAGCTCATCTTCATGTTATGCTCATCAAGAGCTTTTATTTGAGTACCCACATCAATTTTTCATATATACATATATATAATATATATAAATATATGAAATATATGAAAAATTGATGTGGGTACTTAAATAAAAGGTCTCAATGAGTAGAACATCAAGATGAGCTTATATCTTTAAAAATATCAATATTTCTCAAGATACAAGGTCATTTCTTAATAACTGTACTAGTACTAATAAATTGCACTATACTTTCTTAAATATTGACGTTTTTAAAGATATAAGCTCATCCTGGTGTTATACTCATTAAAAGCTTTCATTTGAGTACCCACATGCATTTTTCATATATTTTTCATATATACATATATATAAATATATAAATATACAAAATATATGAAAAATTGATGTGGGTACTCATATGAAAGCTCTTAATGAGCTCAACATCAGGATGAGCTTATCCCTTCAAAAACCTCAATATTTCCCAAGATACAAGGTAATTTCTTAATAACTAACATTTTTAAAGATATAAGCTCATTCCGATGTTACACTCATCAAGACCTTTCATTTGAGTACCCACATGCATATTTCATATATTTTTCATATATACATATATATATATATAGTATACATAAATATACAAAATATATGAAAAATTGATGTGGGTACTCAAACGAAAGCTCTTAATGAGCTCAACACCAGGATGAGCTTATAAATCTATAGTTTCCAAAATACAAGCCACTTACTAGTCCCCAAATTGAACCTGACACCTCCAAGAAACTCATTACTCGCGATCCTATCATGATCCCAAACAGTAAGCTCGAGCCCCCTCTCAGCGAGTTCCTGAAGACTGACATCCTTATAAATAAAAGTGTGTCCCCAAACCGGATTCCCGTCGCTCTTTCTCACAACACTGGTCTTCTGCTTTCCAGCCCTTCCTTTATCAGGTAGCAAATAGCTCTTACAAAAGGGGTCACATGTTCCTGAATTTTTGGTTTTCGTCTGAAGATTCCTAGCCTCCTTAACCAAGACATGCAGCGAGCCTCTGCTCCAGTTCTTCTTGCCCTTTCTCGGCTCTCCAACGATAGTAACACTTTCTCTTTCTCTATTCTCGAGTTGACAAAGTTCTGGAGGGACAAACTTGAGCCCGACAATAACCTCGCCCTTGTATCTCTCCACAGGGTCATCAAAAGCCTCCGACCTTTCTTGCAAGTGATACCACTTTGGCGTCGGGTCATCGAAGATTTTATTCTCCAAGGGCATCCGAACTTCTCCGAGGAAGTCGTTCCTCCCGAACATGTCCGAGTGCCAGACAGTTAACCACAAAATTCTATTCTCCAAAGAATTGAGATTAATATTAAATTTAAGTGTCTCATCAAAAACTGGATTGAGCGTGTGCTTTTTAACTTTTGTCTTCCTCTTCCCTCCCTTGGATTTATCAGGAAGTAAATAAACTTTGACGTAAGGGTCGGACCTGTTTCTCTTAACGTCAACAGGCGCTAAATCTTTGCACTGGCTGATCATCACTTGGAAGGTCAGCTGCTTGTAATCGTACTGGAGAGAGAATTCTACTTCGCCGCGGACTGCTACGGAGCCGCACCACTTGCCCTCGCCGGCGCCACTGTACACTGAGGCCATTGAGTCAGACCTGGCGCCCAGGCTGGACAATGATGCGCGGTTTAAGTCTTGGAGTCTGCCTCGAGGTTCAAAGCGCTTTGCTCCGCCGATGATAGGCGTGCTGCAAGCTTCTGATAGGGTGTCTTCGTCGGGGACGGGCGCTCGCCTTCGCTCGCGCTTGCCTGGAGATGGGATCTCCAGGCCGGGCGCGCTCAACGCGCGCTTGGGGGCTGATGTTAAGTTTCGGGCGAAGCCTGGAGGGCGGTATCTAGAAATTTTTAAATAATGATTCTTGTTAAATTGCAATGTACTTGATTAAATATTGAAGGTTTTTAAGATATAAGCCCATCCTGATGTTAGGCTCATTAAGAGCTTTCATTTGAGTACCCACATGCATTTTTTATATATTTTTCATATATTTATATATATAGTATATGTAAATATATGAAATATATGAAAAATTGATGTGGGTACTCAAATGAAAGGTCTTGATGAGTGTAATGTCAGAATGAGCTTATATCTTTAAAATATATATTATATATATTACATAATTGAGAAATGACCTTGTATCTTGTGAAATATTGACATTTTTAAAGATATTAGCTCATCCCAATGTTACACTCATCAAGACCTTTCATTTAAGTACCCACATCCATTTTCATATATTTATATATATTATATTTATATATATATGTACATATATATATATATATATATATATATATATGTATATATCAAAAATACATGTAGGTACTCAAATGAAAGCTCTCGATGAGAGTAACATGAGTATGAGCTTATATCTTTGAAAATGTCAATAGTTCACGAGATATAAGGTCATTTCTTAATATATAATATATATTTTGAAGATATAAGCTCATCCTGATGTTAGGCTCATTAAGAGCTTTCATTTAAGTACCCACATGCATTTTTGATATATTTTTCATATATCTATATATATAGTATATATAAATATATGAAATATATAAAAAATTGATGTGGGTACTTAAATGAAAGCTCTCAATGCATATAATCTTAGAATGAGCTTATATCTTTAAAAATGTCAATAGTTCTCAAGAACCAAGGTCATTTCTTAATTACTGACATTTTTAAAGATATAACCTCATCTTGATGTTACACTCATCAAGACCTTTCATTTGAGTACCCACATCAACTTTTCATATATTTTTCATGTATACATATATATAAATACATAAATATATAAAATATATGAAAAATTGATGTGGGTACTCAAATGAAAGCTCTTAATGAGTGTAATGTTAAAATGAGCTTATATCTTTAAAAATGTCAAGAGTTCCCAAGATACAATGTCATTTTTTAATTACGTATATTGGATACCAAAACCCTTACCTTGCGGACTTGACTCCAGTATTAGAAGGCAAAAAGTGATACATGCTATGCGCCTTGTGCATAGCGGAAGTAATAGCAGGCAGCCTCGGCAGCGAGTTAGTCGTCGAAGTACTCGTCGGAGTTTGCAACCCTCTCGGCAAAGTCATAGCCCTGGACTCATCAAACTCAAACTCCGAATCATTATCCTCCTGATCTTTTTCCGCGGCAGACTTGCGCCTTCTGTGCCTGGGGTCATCGGGAACCGATGACCTCCTCCTATTGCTCCAGATCTTTTCTTCAACCGAGCCCTGTCCCACCGAACTGGCTGTAGTAACAGTATTGCTAGCTCCAATAGACCCACAACTTCTAACTCTATCCAGCTGCTCTCTGGAGAAGCTTTTAGGATTAAACAACAAATCTCCAGCAGAACGTCGCTTAGCAGCCATCGCTAAGACATTAGCAGTGGCTCCAATGTCTCCGGAGCTTATCAAGCTCAACTTGTTCCTGGAGTCAGCAGCCATGAGCGCGGATTCAAAGCTTCCTCTCCAGGAGAATCTTTCATAGTCACTCGTCTCTTTTTCTTCTCTTTCTTCACTTTCCGCTCCGGTGACCTGGTGGCTGTTGATTAACAAAAGCGGGTCATGTGACTTTGACCTGGGGAGCTGCAAGTGGCTAAAAGTCGGAGTCTGCTGCGCAGACTCCGACGTAGACTCGTCTTCAGTCGTCGATGCTGACGAAGGAGTCCTAGTGTGTTGAGGATAACGCCTCCAAGAATTTGACGGCGAGTTGTTCTCCGAGACCTGGTGCATTAGTGCCACTAATCTGCTGCCTATATGGTGCATCACTTTAGCAATCAGCGGAGGACTGCTGTAAGGAGTTGAACTTGCGTCTGAACTATCTCCTGCTATTTTAGTAAAACTCTGGACCAACTTCTGGTAAACGAACGCAGTGTCTTTGATATTCGTTGGCTTACTAGGCTCCTGGTCAGCTGTTTCGGAGTTCATGTCGAAATTGCTGATGATCTGCTGGCAGCTAGCAGAGATCTGCTCTTGGAGAGTAGATCGGCTAGTTGCGCCTTCGAGGTCTGAGCTGGTGTAGTCAGAAGAGTCGTAAGAGTCAGACCAAGTGTCTTCTGAGCTTAGGTACTCGACTATTTCCCTGACCTGGAAGGAAAAAATAGAATTAGTGACTCTTGGTAAATTGCAATGTATTTTCTTAAATATTGACGGGTTTTAAGAAATGAGCTCATCTTGGTGTTGGGGTCATCAAGAGCTTTCGTTTGAGTACCCACATGCATTTTTGATATATTTTTAGTATATATGTATATGTAATATATATAAGTATATAAAATATATGAAAAATTGATGTGGGTACTCAAATCAAAGGTCTTGATGAGTGTAATGTCGGGGTGAGCTTATATCTTTGAAAATTTCAATATTTAACGAGATACAAGGTCATTTCTTAATAATTGATATTTTTAAAAATCTAAGCTCATCATGATGTTACACTTATCAAGAGCTTTCATTTGAGTACCCACATGCATTTTTGATATATTTTTCATATATACATATATGTAATAAATATAAATATATAAAATATATGAAAAATTGATGTGAGTACTTAAACGAAAGGTCTCGATGAGTGTAGTGTAAAGATGAGCTTATATCTTTAAAAATGTCAATATTCCACAAAATACAAGGTCATTTCTTAATTATGTAATATATATAATATATATTTTAAAGATATAAGCCCATCTTGACATTACACTTATCGAGACCTTTCATTTGAGTACCCACATGCATTTTTGACATATTTTTCATATATACATATATATAAATATATGAAATATATGAAAAATTGATGTGGGTACTCAAATAAAAGATCTCGATGAGTGTAACATCAGGATGAGCTTATATCTTTAAAAATTTCAATATTCCACAAAATACAAAGTCATTTCTTAATTATTGATATTTTCAAAAATATAAGCTCATCTTGATATTATACTTATCAAGAGCTGTCATTTGAATACCCACATGCATTTTTAATATATTTTTCATATATACATATATGTAATATATATATATAAATATATAAAATATATAAAAAATTGATGTGGGTACTCAAATGAAAGCTCTCAATGAGCATAACATCAGGATGAGCTTATACCTTAAAAAATGTCAATAGTTCACAAGATACAAGCTCATTTCATAATTATGTAACAAATATATATATATATATTTCAAAGATGTCTATCTATCTATCTAACCTGATCATCCCTGATCCCCGGAACTGTCTTCATCAACCGAGTCAATTCATTCTCAAAATAAACCAACTGCGGCGGCTTGGTCCGCTTGCCACGTGGCAGCTCTTGAGTCTGCTGGACAACCACTGGCGCTGCTGCAGAATTCGAGTTCGCAACCATAGTCTTAAAAAACTGCCGCATCTTGGACATCATAAGATTAGTCTCCTCATCGCTGGACCAGTTATTAAAGCTGTCCTTCCTTGACAAAGAATGATTAATAGGAATCGCCACGAATTCTTTTTTATCATTAACATTATCCTTGAAATTCTTCAACTCTGTCGCAGAAGTATCAACAGGCTCCGGCTGGATCAAGTCATCGCAGCTTCCAACAAACCCAGAGTCCCTAGACTGCTTCCTGTCGTCTTCATCTGGAGCCTCAGCTTGCGGAGTCTTGGACCTTTCTTCCTCAGAAGTAACCTGAGCAAAACTCTCAATATCTTTGTCTTCTTCTAATTCAGGACTTTTGTTGGATCCTTCAGGATGATTTCCTAAATTGCGCTTCTTCTTCTTGCGCTTTACCGTGTCAACACCTTCAACGAACCCAGCTACGTCTTCATCAGGGACGGTGGAGTCGTCAGACTCGTCTGGAGAGTCTTGATTGGTCAAATCTTGTAGTGAATTTTGCGAGGTTAAATTTTGCGAGCCTGAATTTTGAGTCAGAGCTAAAAGATTGTCTAATGAGGAGCTGTGAGACCTGCCAGTACCTCGAGCTCGGACCAACCTTTTCCTCCGCTGAGCTTCGGGACTCGGCCGGCCCTCCGAGTCACTTCCTACGGAACCATCCGAGTCCCTACGATCTTCTCTAAAGCCCAAAAATTCCGACAAAAAATACTTTTCAAGCCGGGAAGAATTGTCATTGGCACTGTCGGAATTTATTCCAGGGTCCTTAAGGCTCTCTACACCTTCTGAGTAAACACTAGATGTCTCTGACAAGCTGTCAATCTCTCTACTTAAAGTATCAGTTGATTTAAGGTCATCATTAAAGAGATTTAGATTGTTTTCTAATTCAGAGTCAAGGTTATCAGGACGTGAATCAACGCCACCTAGCCCGAAAAAAAAGTACTTCTCTAACTCAGATGTAGATGGCGGGCGCTTAGATTTCCAGGTGAGGCTAAACTCAGCCTCACTTTCCTCGCAAGACTCCTCGACTATGGTGTGAAGGGTAAAGTCTATCGCTTGGCGGTGGTAACCTCTTAATTCTTCCTCCCGGTCACCGGATAAGTGGTTTGCTTCGTCTTCAGAACTGTCCTCTGTGTTGGTAGTTGGGGTACTCTGCTCGTCCTCATCGTGGGACACTTCCTCCACCCAGGAGTCGTCGTCCGCCAGACCTTCCTCCAGTATTACGTCTACCTGGGTGGGAGAAAGTTTTACACTGTCACTTTTTTGCACTGAACACTCGCGAGAATTTAAATCAGATGATTTTTCGGAATTATTTAAATCAGCTGATCTATCAAAATCAGCTGATTTTTCAAAATTTTTAAAATCAGCTGATTTTTCAGAATTATTGAAATCAGCTGATTTTTTTGAATTATTAAAGTCAGCTGATTTTTTTGAATTATTAAAATCAGCTGATTTTTCAAAATTATTGAAATCAACTGATTTGTCAAAATTTTTAAAATCAGCTGATTTTTTTGAATTTCTAAAATCAGCTGATTTTTTTGAATTATTAAAATCAGCTGTTTTTTCAAAATCAGCTGATCTGTCAAAATCGGCTGATTTTTCAAAATGATTAAAATCAGCTGGTTTGTCAAAATTAGCTGATTTTTCAAAATTTTTAAAATCAGCTGATTTTTTTGAATGGTTAAAATCAGCTGATTTATCAAAATCATTAGAATCAGCTGATCTGTCAAAATTTTTAAAATCAGCTGATCTGTCAAAATCAGCTGATTTTTCAAAATTATTAAAATCAGCTGATTTATCAAAATTTTTAAAATCAGCTGATTTTTTTGAATTGTTAAAATCAGCTGATTTATCAAAATTTTTAAAATCAGCTGATTTTTTTGAATGATTAAAATCAGCTGTTTTTTCAAAATGATTAAACTCAGCTGTTTTTTGAAAATTTTTAAAATCAGCTGATAATTGAGAACTGTCAGTTATCTCGGTTGAGCGATCACTGCGTCGCTTCACCATTAACGGTCGACGTGGTCCCGAGGCTGCTAGTTGAGGTGTTTCCAACGCCTCCAGCGCCAGATGGTAGTACCCGGCCAGCCCTGACGACTGTTGTTGAGGTTCACATTGCGTCTTACTACTGTCATCTGGCTGGAGCAAAGTCGTCGTATCAGAGGTTATAACACTCACTGGTTGGTACGCGTTAGATGTAATCATCACAAGACTCTTGTACTTGTTGTTTGACAACGATTGCAAATATTTATTGTCATAATTTTTTAATTTAGAGGGAAAGCCAAGCTCGACTGACTCCAGTGGCGTTCCCCGGCACACTGGCTCCCCACCTGTAGTTTCACTTCCATCCACCTCATTTTCTCCCACCAGTAACTCACTCACTTCACTCACTGCCTTCACCTGCCGCTCCAACATTGATTCGCTTAATGTATCATCACTCACAATCCTTTTATTTTTTTTATATGACACCGATTCTTTTGCATTTTTTTCTAAGGCACTTTTATCACTTTTCCACACTTCTAATGAATCTGGCACTGTTGAGTCACTAATCACATTGTTGTCATTATTATTATTAATCACATTGTCACTTTTTGAGTCAGCTGTCAAAATTTCAGGGTTTATTTTCCGGATTGATTTTAAGGTTATCGTGTCCAAATTATCCGCTGAGTCAGCTGAGTAGCTGATGTCATTGCTAATATTTTTAGAAACTGATGGTGGCGCCACTGAAGTGTTCTCGAGGTTAGGATTGATGGTTTTGAGAATTACGCCATTTTGATCAGCTGTTTCGTGATAACTTGGCAATAAACTATCTTCTTCTTCATTTTCATCGTCTTCATTGTTATCATCATCTTCATCATCATCATTATTGACAACAAATACTCGAGAAAAACGGTGAGATTTTTCTTCATCATCAAAATCACTGCTGTCTGCACAAGAGCTTGAATTTTCTTCGTCATCTTCATCATCATCTTCATTGTTGTTATCTGAAAAAATATAAAAATTAATTTAGGTAGTTAATAATTTATAATAATAAATTTAGCCGACATTTTTGATTTTGCTTAATTTATTAAATTATAACTAAAAATATTTTTTTTAAATTGCACTTATAGTTTTTAACTAATGAAAACATTTTTTTTTTAATAATTTTTTAATAAAAAAAATCATAAACATTTTTAGAATTTTTTTTTATTCAAAAAATGATTACAAAAAAATAAAAAAAAAAATTCACTTGTAAAAAACTTCAAAAACTATAAGTATAATTTTTTAAAAATATTTTTTTGCTATAATTTAGTGAATTAAGCAAAATAAAAAAATTAAAAATGTCGGCTAACTTTATTATTATAATAATTTTAATGACAAAAAAATAAAATTATATTAAAATTAGCTTGATCATTTTTTAATTTTATTTGATAAAAAAATTATTTTTAAAAAATTGCATTTTTTTTATCTATTTTTAAATTTCTAGATATCAATTTTTTTTGGAATTTTTTATAAATTTAGCAAATATTTAATAATTTTTTTTAACAAATAAATTATGGCAAAAAAAAATTTTTAAAAATAAAAAATGCAATTTTTTTAAAATAATTTTTTGGAACAAATTTTTTTATTAAAAAAAATTAAAAAATACTCTAGTGACTGCTAACTTTAATGTCTTTTTTTTCCAATTAATTTATTTCTTAAAAAAATTTTAAAAATTATTAAATAAGCAGCGACTTAAATCTTCATTAAAATAAAAAATATTTTTTTAATTAAAAATGTAATTTTTTAGAAAAAATTAAGAATTAAAATTGTCAAAAAAAATAAATTAATTCTTCACCTGGAATTGAAGGAGAATTATTATCATCTAATGGCACTTGGTTACTTATTTCATGATCGGACCCATTGCAATTAATTTCAAGGTTTGTGTCATCATTATTAGCTTGAACTGATGATTTTTCGGTGTCTTCCTTTGGAGGATCTTTGAGGTTAGTAGGTTCGTCGAACTTCAAGTGAGCGCCGTGGTAAATACTTTCGTAGTGGCCAACTAAAGAACCGTCAGGTCGGAATGTAAAAATAGAGTCTGCGGTGTTGAAGCTGCCAGAGTCCATTATTTTAGGGTCGCAGTAGAAACTTCGGTGGATTTCTGATTGGGAGATGAATTTAGGGTGCCAAGAGAACCAAGGTCCGACATTTTTTAGCTTTAGGTTGTCCGACTTGCTCGCGGTTATCATTGAAGAGGCTGCCGCTGCTGCGAAGTCACCGTTGTTCCACAGAGACGCGGGAACTGGAACTGGGTACGGCACTGGAACTGGGATTGGAACCGGAACTGGTAGAACATTTCTGTTCGTACCTCCACAAGCCTAAGTAAAAAAATAATAATTATTATTATTAATAAATAGATGACTTTTGTTAAATTACACTGTACTTTCTTAACAATTGACATTTTTAAAGATATAAGCTCATCCTGATGTTACACTCATCAAGAGCTTTCATTTGAGTACCCACATGCATTTTTCATATATTTTTCATATATACATATATATAATATATATAAATATATAAAATATATGAAAAATTGATGTGGGTACTCAAATGGAAGGTCGTGATGAGTGTAAACTCAAGATGAGCTTATATCTTTGAAAATATCAATAGTTCACAAGATACAAGGTCATTTCTTAATTTTCTAATATATATATATAACATATATTTCAAAGATATGAGCTCATCTTGACGTTACACTCATCAAGAGCTTTGATTTGAGTACCCACATGCATTTTTGATATATTTTTCATATATACATATATATAATATATATAAATATATAAAATATATAAAAAATTGATGTGGATACTTAAATGAAAGGTCTTGATGAGTGTAAACTCAAGATGAGCTTATATCCTTAAAAATGTCAATAGTTTACAAGATACAAGCTCATTTCTTAATTATGTAATATATATTTTAAAGATATAAGCTCATCTTGACATTAAACTCATCGAGAGCTTTCATTTGAGTACCCACATCAATTTTTCATATATTTTATATATTTATATTATATATATGTATATATGAAAAATATATCAAAAATGCATGTGGGTACTCAAATGAAAGCTCTTAATGAGTGTAACATCAGAATGAGCTTATTTCTTTAAAAATGTCAATAGTTCACAAGATACAAGGTCATTTCTTAATTACTGACATTTTTAAAGATATAAGCTCATCCCGATATTACACTCATCAAGACCTTTCATTTGAGTACCCACATGCATTTTTGATATATTTTTCATATATACATATATATATATAAATATAAAAATATATGAAAAGTTGATGTGGGTATTCAAATGAAAGGTCTTGATGAGTATAACATCAGGATGAGCTTATATCTTTGAAAATATCAATAGTTCACAAGATACAAGGTCATTTCTTAATTTTCTAATATATATGACATATATTTTAAAGATATGAGCTCATTTTGACATTCTACTCATCTAGAGTTTTGATTTGAGTACCCACATGTATTTTTGATATATTTTTCATATATACATATATATAATATATATAAATATACATAAAAGTTGATGTGGGTACTCAAATGAAAGATATCGATGAGTATAACATCAGGATGAGCTTATATCTTTAAAAATGTCAATAGTTCACAAGATACAAGGTCGTTTCTTAATTATGTATCCTGGAGACTTTTCTTATTCTCTTAATAATATTTATTAATAATAAAATACACACCTGACAAGAAGTAGATCCACGTCGCCGACCAAGACAACAATCCCAAACATTAGCATCCTTAATATCATTAATCGGATGACCCGAAGCATCACTGCACAACGCAGACGGCAAAGAAGGCAAGCTATTGCTCTCAAAATAATCCCAGTCACAGTCCTCGAGACTCTGACTGTGACTGCTGGCGTTCCTCGCTGTTCCAGGTGGGATCCCACCAGTCAAGTAAGATGACCCGGAACAGCTGCTGTCAGCGTCATCCTCTTCATCTCGCCCGGACGACGAGTCCGAGCTGATGAAAACCAGCCGCCGATAGTCGGGAATCCTCGGGGAATCCCCGGATCCACTACGAAGGAGACTTTGACGCGCTATTTGGAATGATATGTCTTCTGTACTGTATGACCTTGCGTATGATCTTCCTCTTCTTCTTGAACCTTTTCATTAATTATTAATTATTAATAAAATATTTTATATTTATTATTATTTATTAAAGTCTCCTTTCCACCAAAAATATAACACAACACAAACACCAGAATAAAATATTAAAAACCATATTAATATTATTACTGTGATTCCTAATTGTACTAATCTTAAAGTATTCATTTTTTATTTATTTATTTATTAATTATTTTATTTATTTATTAATTATTTTATTTTCTTATTAATTATTTTATTTATTTAGTAATTATTTTTTTTTTATTAAAAAAAAATTGTATAGCGTGTTGGTAAGTTACTTTAAAACTAAATGATGAAATAATAAATTTAAAGGCTTCAATAATCAATCAATCAATGTAAGCTAATAAAATAAACTAACTAAATAAAAAAATAATTTAATAATACTGTCTTAAGATATTAATATTTTTTTTTTGTATTTAAATATTTTTTTTCTAACGAAAAAAAATACTAAAAAATTTTTTTTGTCAAAAAAATTTTTTTAAGATGCAACGCCATCTTTTCGAAATGTAAGTAACTATAAAATTGTGGAGGGGGTATATGACGTAATAAGAGGTTGGCAAACGAGCAAAGAGTGTGTTTTAAAACACGAAGCGAAGAAAAGGATATTTTTTAACTTATTTATGCATAATTAATTATTAAAATGATTGAAGAATATTTATAAATAATTATTAGAATATTTATAAATAATTATTAAAATTATTTTATTTTATAAAATAATACCTTGTGAATCAAACTGTCTGCGCCTTCGTAGTATAGTTCGCCCCTGCGAAGAGACATTACCAAACTTAACAGTGGAATCCGAGCGCGTGTCGCTGACCCTCGGTGGATCATCTTCTCCAGCGCTTGTGGCTTCGCTGTCACGAACTCTATCTCTTTCATCGTTCTCAACGACGATGTCTCGAGGGTCTAATCTTGATTTTTTTGCTGGGTCAACATAGTCGTATAATCCTGACTCGCTTAACCTAAAAAAATATTAAGAATTAGAAATAACTAGCACTTGTGAACTATAAATAAATAAAATTTGAATTACTAAATAATAATTCTTATTAAATTGCGCTGTACGTTTTTAGCTATTGACATTTTTGAAGATATAAGCTCATCCTGATGTTACAATCATCAAGAGCTTTCATTTGAGTACCCACATGCATTTTTGATATATTTTTCATATATACATATATGTAATATATATGTAATATATATAAATATATGAAATATATGAAAAATTGATGTGGGTACTCAAATGAAAGGTCTTGATGAGTATAATCTTAGGTTGAGCTTATATCTTTAAAAATGTCAATAATAAACAAGATACGAGGTAATTTTTTAATTATGTAATCTATATATAATATATATTTTGAAGATACAAGCTCATCCCGATGTCACACTCATCAAGAGCTTTCATTTGAGTACCCACATCAATTTTTCATATATTTTTCATATATACATATATATATAATATATATAAATATATAAAATATATGAAAAATTGATGTGGGTACTCAAATGAAAGGTCTCGATGAGTATAATCTTAGAATGAGCTTATATCTTTAAAAATGTTAATAATAAACAAGATAAAAGGTCATTTTTCAATTATGTAATATATATAATATATATTTTAAAGATATAAGCTCATCCCGATGTTATACTCATCAAGAGCTTTCATTTGAGTACCCACATGCATTTTTGATATATTTTTCATGTATACATATATGTAATATATATAAATATATAAAATATATGAAAAATCTATGTGGGTACTCAAATGAAAGGTCTCGATGAGTGCAAAGTCAGGATGAGCTTATATCTTTAAAAATGTCAATATTTCACAAGATACAAGGTCATTTCTTAATTATGTAATATATATTTTAAAGATATAAGCTCATCTTGATGTTACACTCATCATAAGCTTTCATTTGAGTACCCACATCAATTTTTCATATATTTTATATATTTATATATATTATATATATGTATATCTTCAAAATATATCAAAAATGCATGTGGATACTCAAATGAAAGGTCTCAATGAGTATAATGTCAGGATGAGCTTATATCTTTAAAAATATCAATAGTTCACAAGATACAAGGTCATTTCTTAATTATGTATCTAGAGATAAAAAAAATTCTTTTTTAGTAAAACTGACATTTAAAATTTTTCTTTACAAATAAAAAATTAATTACCTGATGCTATCACTCCCGGAGCTTTCATACCTAGCACTGCTATTAGACTCCCTCCTGGTCCTCGAAATAGCATCGCGTATCCTCTGAGAACTCAACGACTCGCTCCTCTCGGCGACAATTTTCCTCGGAAGCCCCGGAGTAGGTTCGCTCTCACTTTCTCTAGGACTGTACCTGGAAGACGATCTGGTGCTAAGAGGACTAGCTTCTGGAGACAAGTGGCTGGACAATATTCTACCAGCTGACTCCTCGTCATCCTTATCATCTTCTACAATAGTCTTAACATCTTTACTCCCTTCTTCTTCCTCTTCTTGGTCTTTCTCTTCACTAACAACAACATCCAATTTATTTTTATCCTCACTAGAAGCAAAATCTTCAACATCCATGTTAACTTTTTCAATATTGAATTTAGCTCGTTTGTTTTTTTGCAGCAGCAATAACTTAGGAATCAAACTCGGCGAGCTTTCTTTCTCCAGCTGGTAATTATTGTTGATAATATTGCTGTTATTATTGCTGAATATTCGCGTGGGAGTTGAGGGTGGTCTCAAGTCATCAGCACTTCCACGGGTGCTTCGTTGAAGAGGTATGTTAGATCTTCGGGCTTCGTTTCGCGGATTAATGTCTTCATACTCACGAACTTCACTTCGTCTTAGGACTGGGATGCTTGATTTTTTACTAATGTCGCGGAATTTAGGTGAAGATTTATTTAATGCTTCGCTATCTCTCGACAAGCTGACATCTTTAGATGAAGATTGAGAGCTTGAAGGAGATTGTGAAGAATATTTTAAAGATTTTGGAATTGTTAGTCCTGTAAAATCGGGTATGCGCGATTTTACCTTTAATTTTTCAATACTATTCTCGATATCCATTGAGTCATTTTTATTTTTAAGTGATTTTTTTTCTTTAATTACTTTCATTCGTTGGAAAAAATATTCTTTTTTTTTTTTTTTTGGATGGATAATCTAATCTTTTTGATGAATTTTTCTTTATCAGAAATATATATTGGGATAATTACTTATAAATTCTTGATTTTTGATGAGTAATCATGGATAATTGATTTTCATGTCGTCATTAACCTGTAACAATATTATTTTTTGTAATTAATGGTTTTTCATTTTAGGATACTGATTTTTATAAATAATGATTTTTTTTTAATTTAGTAGATAATTATTTAGGTTATTGGTATTATATTCGATAAAAAAATTTTGGATATTTAGTAATTAAATAATAACAATGATAATGATAATTGACTGCCGTAGTGAACTATAAATAAATAAAATTTTTAATTATTGAAAAATGAATTTTGTTATATTGCATTGTACTTTCTTAAATATTGAGATTTTCAAAGATATAAGCACATCCTGATGATACACTCATTGAGAGCTTTCATTTGAGTACTGACATGCATTGTTGATATATTTTGAAGATATATATATATATATATATATATATATATATATATATATATAATATATATAAATATATAAAATATATGAAAAATTGATGTGGGTAATCAAATGAAAGGTTTTGATAAGAGTAATGTCAAGATAAGCTTATATCTTCAAAAATGCCAATATTTAACAAGATACGAGGTCATTTCTTAATAACTGACATTTTTAAAGATATAAGCTCATCCCAATGTTACATTTATCAAGAGCTTTCATTTGAGTACCCACATCAATTTTTGATATATATATAATGTATATAAATATATAAAATATATCAAAAATTGATGTGGGTACTCAAATGAAAGGTCTCGATGAGTGTAATGTAAGGATGAGCTTATATCTTTAGAAATGTCAATAGTTCACAAGATACAATGTCATTTCTTAATTATGTAGTATATATAATTCATATTTTAAAAATATAAGCTTATCCCGAGGTTATACTCATCAAGAGCTTTGATTTGAGTACCCACATGCATTTTTGATATATTTTTCATATATACATATATATATAATATATATAAATTTATAAAATATATGAAAAATTGATGTTGGTACTCAAATGAAAGGTCTCGGTGAGTGTAATGTAAGGATGAGCTTATATCTTCAGAAATGTCAATAGTTCACAAGATACAATGTCATTTCTTAATTATGTAGTATATATAATTCATATTTTAAAAATATAAGCTTATCCCGAGGTTATACTCATCAAGAGCTTTGATTTGAGTACCCACATGCATTTTTGATATATTTTTCATATATACATATACATAATATATATAAATATATGAAATATATGAAAAATTGATGTGGGTACTCAAATGAAAGGTCTCGATGAGTGTAATGTAAGGATGAGCTTATATCTTTAGAAATGTCAATAGTTCACAAGATACAATGTCATTTCTTAATTATGTAGTATATATAATTCATATTTTAAAAATATAAGCTTATCCCGAGGTTATACTCATCAAGAGCTTTGATTTGAGTACCCACATGCATTTTTGATATATTTTTCATATATACATATACATAATATATATAAATATATGAAATATATGAAAAATTGATGTGGGTACTCAAATGAAAGGTCTCGATGAGTATAACATCAGGATGAGCTTATATCTTTGATGATGTCAATTTTTCTCAAGATACAAGGTCATTTATCAATTATGTTTCTAGAAATAGAGAATTTTTGAATGCAGCCTAAATACCTAGTCAAGACCTTTTCAAAGACACTAAATTTCTCTAAAAAACCCGATTTTATATGACTATCTTGGACACAAAATTTTTCTTATTCTCTTAATAATATACATATTAATAATAGAAAAATAATCTTAAAAAATAAACTAAATAATCTCTTATAAAACAATACTCCCCACCCTAACTCCAACAAGCAATTAAAAAATAACAACAATAAAACTGTCAGATCATGTGTTGTCGACGTTGGACCGTTTAGAGCCGGTTTTCCGGATTAACACACACACACACAAACAGAGTTCCGCATTGAAACTAAAAACTGATAAAAATCAAAATTAAAAACTAAAGAGATTAAATAAATAAAAAAGTAATAACGAACCAAGACATTGTTAACAGCCCACAGCGTGAAGGTGAAGGTACAGGTAAAAAGCTTATTATTATTATATATATTTAAAGGCATCGCACGGAGCCTTATTCACATCCTCCAATCCTCTTGTCCATTATTTCTTACTTTTATAAAACTCCCCACTACGTCTCCAATAGCTACTCACTAGTTTACTATTTTATTTTAATTTAAAAAAAAAGTCGTAAAATTAATTTATTCTCTTAAATTAAATAATATATCTGAAATAAAAAATAAATATTAAATTAATTATAATAAAATTAAATTAAAATAAAATAATAATCCTACCTGTTGCATGTGACCGCATGAAATAAAACAGCAAGCTGTATATAATAGTAGTCTGTACCAGTATAACAATTCACATCAACATTTACACTTAAAATATACACACACAATTATTTTACACACATAAAACTTTAACGCGTAATGCCAGAGAGTTGACAGTACCAGAGTTTACCTTTACCTGGCTAAAAGACAAGTCCTCCTACCTGAACACTACTCCCACCATCTTATCTTCTGTCTTCTGTCTTCTGTCTTCTGGTGGCACGATCTTTTCTTCCTCCAGGTTCGAGATTTTTTAAATTATTTATTTAAGATTACGCCACTAGCGCCACCTTGGCGCCAAATTTCAAAATTATATTCTTTTTAAATAAATTATCAATTATGGCGGAAGATAACAGCTGGTGAGTAATAATAAAATTTTGACAATTATCTCAGTTTATTGTTACATTATTGATAAAAAATATTTATTTAATTAATTAATTAATTAATTAATTGTTAGAGTAGTTTATTAAGAGCTATGTAAAAATAATAATAACTTATTGATTATTTTATATTTATATTATAGTCAATAAGCTTCCAGAGGTCCAGAGGAACTATAGTCGGCCTATAGTTTGTTGATTAATTATTTAGATTTTAGATAGTGTAATAATGATAATCAATTCGTCACTTATTAATTAAGAAATTTACATTTTAAATTAATTTTAACATTCATACGTTTTTTATATATATAATATATAATATTGTATACTTATATCACTCTTCAGACATACATTTAACACATACGTGTGTTTATTTATTTTTTTTTTAATGATAATAATAATAATAATTCAATTTTGACTTGAAAAAGTTTATTATTATTATTATTATTATTATTATTAATAATATCATTGTTAAAGAAAAATTTTGCCTTAATAATAATAATTATTATTAAAAAATTTTTCGCAATAATAATAATAATAATAATAACAATACAGTTGGACTTGAAAAATTTATTATTATTATTAAAGAAAATTTTTTGCCATAATAATAATAATAATAATGATAATAATAATAAAGTTCAACTTAAGAAAATTTGTTATTATTATTATTTATTAAGTTTTTTGATGGGTTTTTTTTTCTTTTCCCTGATGACTGGTTTTTTATTATTATTATCATTATTAAAGAAAAATTTTGCCGTAATAATAATTATTATTATTATTAAAAAATTTTTCACAATAATAATAATAATGAAGTTTGACTTAAAAATTTTGTTATTATTATTATTAAAGAAAACATTTTGCCGCAGTGATAATAATAATAATAATAATAATAATAATAACGAATTTTTTAAGTTAAACTTAATCACTATTATTAATATTATTGTTTTAATATTAACAAAATTTTGGCAATAATAATAATAAAGTTTGACTTTAAAAAAATTATTATTATTATTAAAATTCTTTTTAATAAATTGATTTGGTGTTTTTTTACCGTTTTTTTTTTTATAAATACTCAAACATGTTCGCGATAATAATTAATTAACAAATAAATTAATTATAATTTTATAATTTCTAGTAATTGTTAAAGAAAAAAAAAAAACATAAGCGATCGATAATATAATTACTATAGACAATAGTAAAAATTAAGTATTTGAGAATTAGAAAACTTTGTGATACACAACAACGCGATTAAAATATTATTATCATAATGATGATATATCAGGGTTACATAACTAATTACCGCGACTCAGCCTTTGTTTTAGGAGGTTTGAAAGACTTTAATTTTTTAGTCTTTTTTTGATTAGTAGTGCCAGATTTTGATTGGAAGGCTTTCCAACTGTCGACACGAGACTGTCGGGATTCTTCAAAATTTTTCTGCCACTCCTTTTCAATAGCTGCTTGTGCTTCTGCTGACAGCTCTTCTTCTCGTTTACGCTTCCGTTGTTCGGCATCTCTTGACGCTAAATCTCGCCTGTTTAATACAATTTTATATTAATTAACATTATAAATAACATTTAAATTAATTAATTACCTTCTACGCTCCATATCCGCAAATAATTTCATAGTCATAACCCATACAGCATGTCTGTATCCTTTATCAGATTCTTCTTCTAACATTGGAACACTACTCGTATTATCTTTTAATTCTTTTTTCATTTTTTTCTTTTTTTCTGCTATCTAAAAAATAAATTTTATTAATATTAATATTTAATAATGATCTTAATTCATTTATTATTAATGCAAAAATTCTACAATTCCTAGTCATTAAATAATAATAGTAAAATGTTCAAAAAATATTAATATTATCTATATTATTGAGAGAATTAAAAGAACTTTGTCTCCAGGATGCATAATTAAAAAATGACCTTGTATCTTGTGAACTATTGACATTTCAAAAGATATAAGGTCATCCTGACATTATACTCATTGAGACCTTTCATTTGAGTACCCACATCAATTTTTCATATATTTTATATATTTATATATATGTATATATGAAAAATATATAAAAAATGCATGTGGGTACTCAAATGAAAGCTCTTGATGAGTGTAACATCAGGATGAGTTTATATCTTTAAAATATATGTTATATAGATTACATAATTAAGAAATGACCTTGTATCTTGTAAACAAATGACATTTTTAAAGATATAAACTCATCCCGATGTTACACTCATCAAGACCTTTCATTTGAGTACCCACATGCATTTTTTATATATTTTTCATATATACATATATATAGTATATATAAATATATGAAAAATTGATGTGGGTACTCAAATGAAAGGTCTCGATGAGTGTAATGTTAAGATGAGCTTATATCTTTAAAAATATCATAAGTTGACAAAATACAATATAATTTCTAAATTATTGACATTTTTAAAGATATAAGCTCATCCTGACATTACACTCATTAAGACCTTTCATTTGAGTACCCACATAAATTTTTCATATATTTTATATATATTATATATATATGTATATATGAAAAATATATCAAAAATGCATGTGGGTACTCAAATTAAAGCTCTTGATGATTACAACACCGAAGTGAGCTTATGTCTTTAAAATATGTGTTATATATATATATAGATATAT
Organism: Cotesia glomerata; assembly: GCF_020080835.1. Taxonomy (NCBI): domain Eukaryota; kingdom Metazoa; phylum Arthropoda; class Insecta; order Hymenoptera; family Braconidae; genus Cotesia; species Cotesia glomerata. The sequence continues at coordinate 12,191,028 of NC_058161.1, forward strand.
ATATATATATATATATTACTTAATTAAGAAATTACCTTGTATCTTGTGAAATATTGACATTTTTAAAGATATAAGCTCATCTTGACATTACACTCATCGAGACCTTTCATTTGAGTACCCACATGCATTTTTTATATATTTTTCATATATACATATATATAGTATAGATAAATATATGAAAAATTGATGTGGGTACTCAAATGAAAGGTCTCGATGAGTGTAATGTCAAGATGAGCTTATATCTTTAAAAATATTATAAGTTGACAAAATACAATATAATTTCTAAATTATTGACATTTTTAAAGATATAAGCTCATCCTGACATTACACTCATTAAGACCTTTCATTTGAGTACCTACATCAATTTTTCATATATTTTATATATTTATATATATTATATATATGTATATATGAAAAATATATAAAAAATGCATGGGGGTACTCAAATGAAAGCTCTTGACGAGTGCAACTTCATGATGAGATTATATCTTTAAAAACGTCAATAGTTAATAAAGTACAGTGCAATTTAACAAAAGTATTTAAAAAAATATTACCATATGATCAGTACGCGCTTTAGCCTCTTCAATAACATCCATACATTTAGCTCTCGTTTCTTCATTCTCAAGTGTCTTCCAAGCTTTATTAACAACTGTCAACAAATAATTAAATAAAGAAAAAAAAACTTATAATAAAAATTCTGAAAAAATAAAGAAAATCTTACTTTCAAACGCTTGCTGAGCTCGATCAGCATCATCCTGATTTTTGTCTGGATGCACCAATATTGACATCTAGTAAATAAAAATAGAAATAGTATTAATAAATATATAAATACTACCATAAACAATCAATAATAATATAATATTATACCCACACGACGATATTTTTTTTTAATTTCATCGATAACAGTGTCTGGGTCTATTTGCAAAACCTCAAAAGGATTTAAATTAAAATACGATGATCCAGGACGTAGTAATCTATCAATTTGTTGCTTAGGCGTCAATACACTGTCACGTTTTTCTATTTCTTTTACCTGTAATATTAAAAACAATATTTATTTTATTATTGTACCTAATTTTTGAGGTTACTTGTCATTATTGTTTTTATTTCTTCATAATAATCCTTGTAGAAATACAAATATACACTCAATAAATTAATTTTTAATTAATTAAATTTTTAACTTACCTCAGTATAAAAATCATTAAATTCATCTTCTTTCTTTTCAGGAAAATCATTTGATAAACTTGAGTTTTGGGCAGCCATTTTTATTATTATTTTTTTTTATGATTCTTGCTTTAAATACTAACGCGACATAGTTCATCTGGATAGTGGCGCCGCTTGGTGAGTAATTATTTAAATAAAATTGAAACTTAATTTTTAATAACAATAATAATAAATTCTTTTAGCCAAATCTTATTATTATAAAAAATTTGACAGGTATAATAATAAATTTTAATTAAAACTTATTTTTTAATTATTATTATTTATAATAAAAATAATTAAACATTCAATAATAATAAAATTTTTTAATAAAAACTCATATTAATTATTATAAAAAACTTGAGAAGTTAAATAATAATAATAATGTGAACTAAAAATTTTATTATTATTCAATTTATCAATTTTTTTTTTAATAATAATATTAAAAAATTTTAATAATAATAATAATAATAATAAATTTTTTTAGTTAAAACTTGTTATACTGTTATTGTTATTATTATAAAAAATTTGACAGGTTTGACAATAATAAATTTAAACTAAAAAAATTTAATTTGCAATTATTATTATTATTATTAAAAATAATTTAATATTTTATAATAATAATATTTTTAATAAAAAAACTTGGTATAATTTATTATAAAAATTTTATTATTATTTAATAAGTCAAATTTTAACTAAAAGCTTAATAACAATAATAATAATAATAATAATAATAATGATAATTATTTTTTACAAAAAATTAATATAATTTATTATAAAAATTTTGACAGGTCAAATAATGATAATATTAAAATTTAGCATAAAAATTTTATTATTATTTAGTATGCCAAATTTTAACTAAAAGTATAATAGCAATAATAATAATAACAATATTTTTAACAAAAAATTGATATAATTTATTATAGAAATTTTACTATTATAATTTAATATTTCAAATTTTAACTAAAAATCTAATAACAATAATAATAATAATAATAATAATATAATTTCAACAAAAAATTGATATAATTGATCATAAAAATTTTGACTGGTCAACTAATAATATTAAATTTTAATTAAAAATTTTATTATTGTTCAATAACTCAAATTTTCATTAAAATCCTAATAACAATAATAACAAAAATAATAATAATCATAATAATAATAATTTGAAAAAAAAAGGCCATTCGGCAGCCGAAATGGAAGTAGATTTCATGGTGAATAATAAAAATACTACTAGGGTTGCATACGAAAAAAAAAATAAATTTCTGTTTGATTAAACAACAAAGACGTCAAAACGAATGCAAAAGTAAAATTTCATTAAATCTGTCTGAGAAAGCAGGTGATTTTTGGCCTAGACTGATAATGAGGTACACAAATTAAAGTTTATTTAATAAGCTTTCAGATGCCATTTATAGAATTTTGATAAGATATCGCGTTCAATTGTAATTGCACGAAAATACGGTGAAAGTGAAAATTTTTGCGATTTTTGAAAATTTTTGAATTGCTCTCATTTCTAAACTAACCGACAGATTTGGCTCATCTTAGAACTTAACCTCGGAAATCGTCCTAAAAATAAGTATGTTACGTTTTAGTGAGATCCGTATAGAATTACGGAAGTTAGAGAAGAGACAATGCCGATTATATCGTATATATAAATACATACATACATAAACTTTTGAACCATATGCATTTTCTGAATCCGCTTGACGAGCTGAGTCGAAATATAGCAAAATTTTTCAAAAGTTCCGTCATGAGGACCAATGCAATAGTTAGATTTTTATGAAATCTACTAAAAATTGATTAAAATTTATTACAAAAATTTTACTATTATTATTATTTTTTTTTGGGGCTGAGTAGAATAATACAATTAAATATTGAAAATATTCATTGGTGTACGCCGGACTCGAACCCGGTCCAATGCTTTTGTAAGCAAGGGCTGGATCCGATAGGCTAATGTGCACCTATTATTATTGAATATTTTAAATTTTAACTAAAAATTTAATAACAATAATAACAAAAGAATAATAATAATAATAATTTCAAAAAAAATTTGATACAATTGATTATAATAATTTTAACATTTCAAATAATAATATTAAATTTTTACATAAAAACTTCATTATTCAATTTGTCAAATTTTAACTAAAAATCTAATATCTATAATAATAATAATAATAATAATAATAATAATAATAATAATAATAAAAATAATATTTTAAATAAAAATTTGATAAAATTTATTATAAACATTTTAACAGGTCAAATAATAAGAATATTAAATTTTAATTAAAAATTTTTTTATTATTCAATATTTTAAATTTTAACTAAAAACCTAATAATAATAATAATAATAAATCTTTATTTAGAAAATTGCTATCTTTCTTCAGTACAATAATTTTAATATAAATAAAATATATAATCAATCAAAAATTTTCCTAATCGCAATATAAAATATATTATTAAAATATATAAATTTTTTACATATTCTTTTAATTGTCTTTTAAAGTATGGGAGTCTATCTTCAATTTTTATATTTTCCGGAAGCTTATTATACAATTTAAATCCTTTATACACAATCCATTTCTTTGCCGAGTGCGTTCTAGTTTGTTTAATGTGCAATAAGGAGCGATTTCTTGTATCATATTTATGTCTATTTTCATTTCTAGTGATTAATTCGTACAAGTAATACGGTGCTTTATTTATTATAATTTTATGTATAAATACAAAACAATTGTATGCTATTCTCTGTCTTATATTTAACCAGCCTAATGCTTTTAACATACTACTAATACTTGTATATTTATTTACACCTAATACAAGTCTCATTGCCCTATTCTGTACTTTCTGCAACTCATCAAGCTTATATTCGGTAAAATTAAGCATTAATGAGCTACAGTAGTCAAAATAAGATGCAATGGCTGTTTTATAAATTGTATTTTTTGCATAACAAGACACTGTATTTCCCAATCTATACATGACATTTAATTTAATAATAATACATTTAATAATAATAATAATAATAATAATAATAACAATAATAATAATAATTTCAACACAAAATTGACATAATATTTATTCCAAAAATTTTGACATGTTAAATAATAATAATAATAATAATAATTTCAACACAAAATTGACATAATATTTATTCCAAAAATTTTGACATGTTAAATAATAATAATAATAATAATAATAATTTCAACACAAAATTGACATAATATTTATTCCAAAAATTTTGACATGTTAAATAATAATAATAATAATAATAATAATTTCAACACAAAATTGACATAATATTTATTCCAAAAATTTTGACATGTTAAATAATAATAATAATAATAATAATAATTTCAACACAAAATTGACATAATATTTATTCCAAAAATTTTGACGTGTTAAATAATAATAATAATAATAATAATTTCAACACAAAATTGACATAATATTTATTCCAAAAATTTTGACATGTTAAATAATAATAATAATAATAATAATAATTTCAACACAAAATTGACATAATATTTATTCCAAAAATTTTGACATGTTAAATAATAATAATAATAATAATAATTTCAACACAAAATTGACATAATATTTATTCCAAAAATTTTGACATGTTAAATAATAATAATAATAATAATAATAATAATTTCAACACAAAATTGACATAATATTTATTCCAAAAATTTTGACATGTTAAATAATAATAATAATAATAATAGTTTAGAGTTTGTAAAACAGTAGTAAGAATAATCAAGTTTCCGTGTAAGTAATACTCTACAGTTAACCATCAATATATAGGACACTTAACTTAACTCGAAAAACTTGAGAGTAAAGTACACGAGTATAAGTATAAACACTCGTGTAAGTATGTAAACTATCTGTATCCATCTTAACACACGAGGCGCTACGGTAATAATAAACCATATTAATTTCCAAAATCATACGTTCAATAATATATAATAAAACCGAAAATTTTCAATCTTTAGCTCCTGTAATTTTCCATGGTATCAATAATCTAATCCCCATGTGTGTTATCATAAAATAACGTGCACGTGGACCCTGGTGGGAGGTAGATCTCTAGAATAATTCTCATTCCAATAATTGGATGCCGCGAGATCAATTTAATATACAGAAGCAGTTAATAGATTAAGTAGAGGTAAGTCTAGGTCTTGGCGCCAGATTGAGTTAGGCTTATATACATTTATACAATTTATATACAATGCGTGTAATATTAAATGTGTGAGTGTTCGCCAAAAGAAGACGCACCGTGTAACGGATAATCAGATGAAGAAAGAAACAAGAAAAGATATATAGATAGAGATAATTGACGGTGACTCGCACGCGCGTAATCAGACAGTAATAGTATTACATTCGGGATTTTCCGGCTGACTCCGTTTTATTTCGTCATCAGCCAACGCGAGAATCCGAGGTAACGTCGCGACTGAAGAACGCGACCGGGGCAGTAAGGACAGTAAGCGCCGTGCTGCTTCGCCGGTCACGTTATTTTTTTTTAATAAATTTATAAATAAATATTTTTTTATTTTTATCAACAATGCTTAAAAAATATATTTAAAAATTATTAATTCATTTTTTTTTAAATCTTTTTAATAATTTCAAGTAAATAAGGATACCATAATTAATTCTCCAGCAGCAACAAAGTGTTTGTGTGAGTGCTCGTGCGTGTTTAAAACCAGTATGTGCTTTTAAACAGTGTTGTACTTGATTTTCAACACATTATTGTTGTTATTATTATCATATATGTGCGCAGTTATTTTTAGATTCAATTCAGCGGTCCTTCATTCAAAAATACCACAAGGTGCCAATGTACGAAATTTTTTTTTTTTAATTTGAGGTTAAAAAATAATTTGAAAAAAAAAAAAGATATTTTGTTTTTAGTGAATATCTTAATTTTTTTCAATTCAAAAATATAAGGTGCCAATTTATGATTTTTTTTGGAGGTTAAAAAATAGAGAAAAATATTTATAGAAAAAAAAAATTTTTTTTGTGAATATTTTAATTCAAAAATATTACAAGCCAATTTATGATTTTTTTTTGGAGGTTGAAAAATAATCGAGAAAAATATTTTTAAAAAAAAATTTTTTTTTTTTTACAGTCAATTTTTTAAAATTCAAAAATATTACGAACCAATGTACGAATTTTTTTTTTTTGAGGTCAAAAAAAAATAAAAGAGAAAAATATTTTTTAAAAAAAAAAAAAAAAAATTTTTTTTTTTTACAAAGTAAATTTTTTAAAATATTTTTTAATATTCAAAAATATTACAAGGTGCCAATGTACGATTTTTTTTTGAGTTAAAAAAATTAAAAAATAATTTTTTTTTTTTTTTAAATGAATATTTTAATTTGAATATTTAAAATAAAAAAAAAAAGGTTATAATAAATTAGTGAGATAACGCGTCAGCAATGGGAACAAAAAAGGCATGACCTTGAAATTCTTTGGGAAATCTTTGAAGGCGTCGTCAAGTTTTTTAAGTTTATATTAAATCCGTCAGTTCACTATTAGTGATTTTTTAATCAGATTAATAAATTAATAAATAATTATTATTTATAATTTTTTTTTAATAAAAAATTTTAAAAAATTCCACTGAATGGAATTTTTTAGAAAGTAATTAATTAATAATAATATTTATTATAAAAGTGTTGATAAGAAATGATCGTAAAGAATAACAGCCACGTGACTTAACTTGGCTTGGTAAACATTGTTAGACCACGTGCTCATCCCCTTTATTCCCCCTACTGCTCTCTCTAACTCTGAACCGCCAGCTCAACAATTTATACAACGCAGTTAATTATTTTATCACCATTGTTGAAGTTTTTAATAAATATTATTATTAAATAATTAATAATAATTATTAAATTGTAGAAATTAATCATGGACACGGAAATAATGGACTCTTCACTATCGGCACCGTCTCCTGCGAGACAAACTGCGACTCAAGGATTGTCATTTGAATTAGAGAGCGGATTCGAGCCGCAAATACGTGCGAGATCAAACACGTGGCCTCTGCCGAGGCCTGAAGGCTATGTTGACGCTAGTGATAGCAATGGGAAGGATGATCCCAATACTAATGCTCTTCTTCAGCAAGTTGCGCTAGGAAATGCTCTTATTCCGCTGAAAAAAAATTCTTCGAGAAGAAATGCTTGGGGAAATTTGAGTTACGCGGATTTGATTACTCAGGCTATTACTAGTGCTGCGGATAAACGGCTAACCTTGTCGCAGATTTATGAGTGGATGGTGCAGAATGTTCCTTATTTTAAGGACAAGGGCGATAGTAATAGCAGTGCTGGCTGGAAGGTGAGTTTTTATTTAAATTAGTAATCTTTCTTAAATATTGGAGTTTTTAAAGATATAAGCTCATCCTGATGTTAGACTCATCGAAAGCTTTCATTTGAGTACCCACATCCATTTTTTATATATTTTTCATATATACATATATAGATATAATATATATAAATATATAAAATATATGAAAAATTGATGTGGGTATTCAAATGAAAGGTCTCAATGAGTGTAATGTCAAGGTGAGTTTATATCTTAAAAAATGTCAATATTTCACTAGATACAAGGTCATTTCTTAATTATGTAATATATATTTTAAAAATATAAGCGCATCCCGATGTTACACTCATCAAGAGCTTTCATTTGAGTACCCACATGCATTTTTGATATATTTTTCATATATACATGTATATAATACATATAAATATATGAAAAATTGATGTGGGTACTCAAATGAAAGGTCTCGATGAGTATAATCTTAGGATGAGCTTATATCTTTACAAATATCAATAATAAACAAGATACAAGGTCATTTTTTAATTATGTAATATATATAATATATATTTTAAAGATATAAGCTCATCCCGATGTTATACTCATCAAGAGCTTTCATTTGAGTACCCACATGCATTTTTGATATATTTTTCATATATACATCTATGTAATATATATATATATATATATATATATATATATATATATATATATATATATATATATATATAAAATATATGAAAAATTGATGTTGGTACTTAAATGAAAGGTCTTGATGAGTGTAAAGTCAGGATGAGCTTATATCTTTAAAAATGTCAATATTTCACAAGATATGAGGTAATTTCTTAATTATTATCATTTTTTTAAAATATAAGCTCATTTTAATGTTACACTCATCAAGAGCTTTCATTTGAGTACCCACATGTATTTTTGATATATTTTTCATATATACATATATATAGTATAAATATATTAAAAATTGATGTGGGTACTCAAATGAAAGCTTTTGATGAGTGTAACATCGGGATGAGCTTATATCTTTAAAAATGTCAATATTTCACAAGATATGAGGTAATTTCTTAATTATTAACATTTTTTTTTAAATATAAGCTCATTTTAATGTTACACTCATCAAGAGCTTTTATTCGAGTACCCACATGTATTTTTGATATATTTTTTATATATTTATATATATAATATATATAAATATACAAAATATATGAAAAAGTGATGTGGGTATTTCCTATTATTAGGAAGAAACCACATTCCTTTCTCAATCCTTTCCTACCAATATCTTGTTACGTGAATGTGGAACGCTTCACGTAATAATTACCGTAACTCCTATTCTTTCCCGCTTCACAGCATTATTTATATTTGTAGATTTAGCCATAATTTATAGCTAAATTTGTCATTAACAGGCGAGACCATCTTTTTCTCGCTTTGCTCTCACGGAGCTCAACGGAACTATCTCTGTCGCACTTCCAACAGCAGAGCAATTGCAGTTTCGATTGGTTTCACGAAACGAATGAAATTTTTGAAAAAAATGCTTTGTGGTGAAATAGTTTATTAAATTATCTATTATCTCTAAAAACGTTTTTTCAAAATTTCCATTCGTTTCGCTAAGCCGATTGAAACTGCAATCACTGGTCTCGGCTGTTAAAGACAAATTTGGGAACTGGGAAATAAAGGATGAAGGGGGGAGGGGGGACCTTACTCAGCAGGAATTTTTCGGTAACCGAAAAAATAATTCAGACAGCCCAGACCGGGACTCGAACCCGGATCGTTTGGTTACGCGCCAAAGGCTCCACCAGTTAAGCTATCCGATACATTGTCCGTAACTACCATTCAGTCACCTAATAAGACCTACCGAGTAATAAACACCACCGTCCATCTTACGGTAAAGAGCAAGCATACTTCCTAATATTACCTACGAAAGGTAACATTAGGATGAGCTTATATCTTTAAAAATCTTAATAGTTCTGAAGATACAAAGTTATTTCTTATTTATGTATCTAGAAATAGAGAATTTTCGAATACAGCCTAAAAACTTATCATAATAAATTGACTATAGGAGAGAATGATATGAAACTTAAAAATTAAAAAAAAATTATAAAAAATATTTGAAAAAAAAAAATCAAGAGGATCGGTCATATTAGCTAATAATTATAATTACAAATATTAATTATAGATAGTAATTTAATTGAAGAATTTATTTTTTTTTTTTTAATTAAGTATTTTATATTGTTCTTTTGTAGTTAGAAGTTTAATGAACGGCTATCAGGTTTTTTTTTTTTTTATTTGAGTAAGGAAGGGAGAATTAATTAATAGAATTTAAAAATTGATTTTTTTTTTAATAAAGCAATTTTTTTTTATTTAATTTAAAAATTGTAATTTTTAATTCGTTAAAATTATATTTTTTTTTAATTTCTTGCTCCAAAAAAAAAATTATTAAAATTTGCAATAAAAATTTTCAATTAAAATATTCATTAAAAATTTGAGTGCAATTTTTGTATAAATTCTCTAAAAATTAAAAAAAATCTTTTATATCGACTGAAGATAATTTTTTTAATTAAAAATTCACAATATTTACCGACTGAAAATAAAAATATTTTAAATAAAGATGAACAAATTCAAGAAAAAAAATTTTTTTTAATCTAAAAATAGTAAATAAAACAATTTTCTTAAAAAAATTAAATTTTTTTATTAAAACAAATTTTTATTTCTTAAATAAACCTCACTAACGACCTATAAAAATATATGTCACCTATTCCATTAAATTCATTAATTAATGAACTTACTATCAATGAAATACATTAAATTGTAGATAAAAAATCATTTTTTGTCAGTAGATATAATTTTTATAAATAGTTAAACCGTAAAAATTAATTACAGCAAATAAATGAATCATTTTTTATTAATAAAAATTTTTTTAATTTTATTTAACAATAAAATTTCTTTCAAAAAATTAATTTTGAAAAATTGTATTTTTAGTTTTTTAAAATTTATAGTCAATTTTTTAAAAATATTTTTAGACTAATTTAGTCCTTAAAAAAATTTATTAATAAAAATTTTTTTAATTTTATTTAATAAAATTTCTTTCAAAAAATTAATTACAGCAGATAGATAAATAATTTTTTATAAATTATTATATTAATAAAAATTTTTTAAATTTTATTTAACAAAAAAATTAATTTTGAAAAATTACATTTTTGGACTAATTTAGTCTTTAAAAAAATTTATTAAATATTTATTAATAAAAATTTTTTAAATTTTATTTAACAATAAAATTTCTTCCAAAAAATTAATTTTAAAAAATTGCATTTTTAGTTTTTTAAAATTTCTAGTCAATTTTTTTTAGACTAATTTATTCTTTAAAAAAATTTATTAATAAAAATTATTTTAATTTTATTTAACAATAAAATTTCTTCCAAAAAATTAATTACAGCAGATAGATAAATAATTTTTTATAAATTATTATATTAATAAAAATTTTTTTAATTTTATTTAACAAAAAAATTTCTTCCAAAAAATTAATTTTGAAAAATTACATTTTCGGACTAATTTAGTCTTTAAAGAAATTTATTAAATATTTATTGATAAAAATTTTTTTAATTTTATTTAACAATAAAATTTCTTCAAAAAAATTAATTTTAAAAAATTGCATTTTTAGTTTTTTAAAATTTCTAGTCAATTTTTTAAAAAATTTTTTTCGGACTTATTTCTTTCTTAAAAAAATTTATTAAATATCTGCTACTTTAATTTTGATTTTTTTTTATTAAAAGTAATATCATTGGAATGTCTAAGCATAAAAATTGAAAGGAAAAATAGTATTTTGGCACGGTTAATAAAATAAAAGACAAGAATGTATCTTGGTCTTCTCTCATAAGTCTCATGTCAATGGCTCTGTTTTCTTGATCTGACACATGTGACGACTTACGTATCTACTGCGTATACAGAACAGAATTTGCATACAATATTTATCCACATCACATCTATGCAATCTTTCATTTTATATTCTATTGCCCGTTCTAAATAGAACCAATATTGAATTTTTATTCCAATTTCTAAATTTCAATATTTTTTTTATAATTATTAAAAAAAATTTTTTTTAACAATGAGATAGCTAAGATTATTAAGTATATCAACAATGAAAGAGTTAAGTGGTTCTGCGCACTGATCCTCAGTACATTGGTCAAGGCTGTTGATCATCACAATATCTTGTACTTAACATCGTTCTTGTTTCTTCTCTATTTTTGTTGATAATTATTATATTTTTCTTCGAAAAAAAATTTATAAAAGAATTTTTTTATAATATAAAAAAAAATTAATAATGCATTAAAGTGTTGGAAAAAATTATTTTAAACTGTTAAAAGTGTATTTACAAATTTAATTAATTTTTTTAGACTGCATTGACTATCAAAATTAATGTAATTATTTTTTTTAATAATTTAATAATTAGTTTTGGTAATAATTATTATTAATAAAGTGTTATTTTGTTAAAATTTTAATTAAATGTGTCTTTATAGACTAAATAACATTTTTATACTGCATTGACACTAAAAATCAATGTAATTATTTTTTTTTAACAATTTAATAATTAGTGTTGATAATAATTATTATTAAAAGAGTGTTAAAATTAGAAATTAACATTAATTTGAACAATTAATGAGATTTTTACGCTACATTGACGTTTAAAATGAATGCAAAATTATAATATTTATTTAATGATTCAAATTCTGGGTAATTATTAGAGAAAATATTATTTTTGAGTGTTATTTTGTTAGTATTTACATTAAGAGTGTCTTTTTGGACTTAATAATATTTTTATACTGCATTGACACTTAAAATCAATGTAATTATTTTTTTTAACGGTGTAAAAATTATTTTTGGTAATAAATACTATTAATAAAGTATTAAGACGGTATTTTGGTATTAATAATTATTAATAAAGTATTAATTGGACATGCATTTGGAGGATTTATGGAATTTTTACGCTGCATTGATACTCAAAATCAATGTAAAATTATAATAAGTACTTAATAATTTAAATTTTTGGTAATTTTGAGCAACTAGGAATTTTTTGAGTGTTATTTTGTTAAAATTTAAATTAAGAGTGTCTTTATAGACTAAATAACATTTTTATACTGCATTGACACTAAAAATCAATGTAATTATTTTTTTTAACAATTTAATAATTAGTGTTGGTAATAATTATTATTAAAAGAGTGTTAAAATTAAAAATTAACATTAATTTGAAGAATTAATGAGATTTTTACGCTACATTGACGTTTAAAATCAATGCAAAATTATAATATTTATTTAATGATTCAAATTCTGGGTAATTATTAGAGAAAATATTATTTTTGAGTGTTATTTTGTTAGTATTTACATTAAGAGTGTCTTTTTGGACTTAATAATATTTTTATACTGCATTGACACTCAAAATCAATGTAATTATTTTTTTTAACGATGTAATAATTATTTTTGGTAATAATTACTATTAATAAAGTATTAAGACGGTATTTTGGTAATAATTATTAATAAAGTATTAATTGAACATGCATTTGGAGGATTTATGGAA